>NC_057413.1:14666834-14966834 GCF_019320065.1 Cervus canadensis
GTCTTACACATATTGAGGCACTTTCATATCTGGGCCGGGCATCTGGTTTTGGAATAGTTTGTGGATGGTTGTCATACATGCTTCTCACTGTGAGTCACCCTAGTGTGAGGAGGCACTAGGTGGTGGGGGAAAACCCACCTAAGTGGTATGCTTTAGTTAATTGCCCTGCTAACATATCATGGTGACAGATCCTCTCTTTAGAACTACCTAGAGCTAATGAGTTCATTATATGATTACTGAACTTGTCGATTATTTAGGTTTTTAGCTTCTTTCTTCTCTTTCCTGCCTCTTAGCTTTCACTGCTTTTTATCACCTCCATCAGAGAAATCAACAGTCAAGGATGGTCAAGGAGGAGAAATTAAAACCAGGCAGTTCGTCTTGCTCTTTATTTTATGGGTTGGCTGGTAGGGAAAAGATATGAAAGCTGTTGACCTGTAAGGGATATGCAGATTATCTGTGAATTCGATTTATCTAACCTATCCTGTTCTCCTTGTGTTACAAATAATTTAAAATAACTTTTATCTTCCTTGAAGATGCCTGTATGTCTTAGAGTCATATTAGAATTTTGGTGTACTACTTACAGCCTGGTCCAGAGAGAGCGAGTTGATTAATCTGGAGTACATATGCTTTTTATTAAGGACTTTTCTTATGTTCGGATTATGAATAAAGCAAATTGGTTACTTTTAAATTTATGTTACTCTGCAAAACATTGCTGAAAAGTATTGCCACTCACATTTACATTATTACATTTTAATCAGCTTGATTTAAAATGTATAGTTTTTTACAAGATTTATATTTAGTATATTTGTTATATATATTATATTATGCAAGTTTAATCATAGTGATATTTTAAGTATTCCATGCATTTTTGATTGAGAAATCTTGTAGTTACTATAAGATAGTTTCCTGCTACTCTTGATTTCTTGTATATTTTATTTACTTCTATTTAAAAGACCTGACATTTTAATCTAATTGTTGATTTAGCAAAGTTAATTTATCTGGTGAAAAACAGTAGATATCTCTCAAGGACTTTCGCTGCATGGTAATTTATGAACATTAACAGTATGTTTGGCTTGGTCGACTTCTGAAAAATGCCTCATAGTTTCAAAATAATAGCAAACTCAGTACCTGCTGTGCTTATGTTTCATCAAAGCAATACAGAATTTTCAGATTGAAGTGAACAGTTCACATGTGTCTTTAAAGCTTTGGATTTTTCCTTGAGATTTGTACTTTGCAGCATAATAGAAAAATATGCAAACAGATTTTGTGCTGTTGTATGCAAACTATTTCACCCTTTCCGTGAATAGAAGGGCAAGGAAATGAAAAGGAGAAATCTTTTATTTCTGCAGTCCACTATAGCTTTTGAGTCTTGTCAGTGTGGTTTGATGTGACTGTTGGCACCCAGCTTTCTACTAATTAGAATTACCAGCACTTTACTTCATTCTTAACCTGCCATTGATTTCTGACTGGATTTCAAGAGATCAGTGAAACTTCTGAAACTGGAAACCAGAGTTTGTGCCTCTGAAAATTTAGGGGGAGGAGGCCTTCATCAAAAAGGATTTCTATGTCTTTAATAAAGAGCTCGTCAAGCCTAATTCTGAGAGCTGGGAGCAGCACCCCCTAGAAAGGAAGATAAACAGGGCTTGTGCCCCAGTCCTGTTTGCTGAATGACTTGAATCCTGGTAAAATCACAAAATAAATTCATTTATTTATGAAAGCACTGCTTGTATTTTTTAAATTAATTTTTATTGGAATATAGCTGCTCTACAATATTGTGTTGTTTCTTCTGTACAGCAAAGTCAGTCATCCACACACCCAGTCTTTCTTAGATTCTGTTCCCACATAGGTCATTACAGAGTACTGAGTAGAGTTGCCTGTGTTACACAGCAGGCTCTTATTAGTTATCTGTTTTGCTTATAGTAGTGTTTGAGTGACTAAGTCTCGTAACAGCACACAGGCCAGAGGACCCAGAAAAGAAACGAGCTCATAAAGAGTTAAGACTTGCTCTCAACAAATACCTGTTGCTATCCTCACAGCCACAGACTCATCAGTTTCATCAGGAATTTTATGTTTGTCATCCCAGGTATATTTTTCCCAGGGGGAGAATGAACTATCTTGTGCATGACTGTTTCTCATGTTGAAAACCTTATCTCTGTCTTCTTGGGGAGAACAGTGGAAAATCCATGTTTTAAGATTCTGTTTATGTGGCGGTAATTTATACAGCGACTCACCCTGTGGGCCACCCTGCTGCCCTCAGTTTCTGAATGACCAGATAGCACGGACAGGAGCGTAGACTCAGCAAAGGAATATAGATAGATTGGTTTTGGTTATCATAATATGGTTTAATCCACTTGGTGATAAAATTATCTGAACTTTGCAACCACTGATAACATTTTTTCTCTTGCCATTGGCCTAAATTTTTACGTATTGCTTAAGAAATCTAGTGACTTACTGACAATCATTCCCCGAAGAGATGATCATTTTCCTGAGAGGAAAAAACATGGAGATAAAACGTGGGTCAAGATAATAAGTGAAAAGGCCTCAGCAAATGCCTTATAAAGAAACTTATGTCACAGTCAAATATCTGGAATTATGTGAGTGTGTGTGTGTGCATGTGTGTATCTTTCTCTCTCTTTCTATATATATATATATAATTTATATATCCTTTAACAAAGCAGAACACTTTAATATATCAGAATTGTAAATATAATTCTAGGATACTAGAAGTCTGGAAATTCACGTATTTTGATTGTGGCATACAAAATAATCCTGTTTCATCTTTTAGTATTCTGGTGTACATCTCAGTTTCCAAAGAAGGGCATTAGATATGTATATGCTTTAATTTGCATCTTAAAAGGCATTTCACTTTGCCATTTTCCTGAATCCTTAATTTCACAGGAGTAGCTGAGAAGGCTTCCATGTCACCTGTCAAAATTAGTATAGTTCAAACTCCACAATACACCATCTGTGGGCTTTATCTTCCTCATTAATTTAGGAAGTCAGTTATGCTCAAACCATTGAGAAAAGCTGCCTCTGACTTTTCCTTCAACAGCACAGAACATGGCTAACACATAAGGCATTCGATGTAATTTTTTCTTTACACCTTTCTTTGAATACTAGGATCATTTCTGTATTGATTTCTTTGCTCTGATAGCCTACAAAAGGCTACCGTACACCATTGCTAATTCAGCACTTAGTAAAGTGAAATCTTCATAGTCAGGTGGGTAATGGAATTTTCACGTGATTCATGGTGTAGAACAGAAAGGTTGGTAATGAAGTTAATGGTTCATAGAATAATTGAGAGACATTCTGCACATTTTTCAGAAATAGTTCCTTGGTTTGCTTCTATTTATTTTTAATCTAATAAATTGTTTGTTGTTTTTAGATCCAGTGTGCATCTGTCCTGTTTCCCATATCTTCCTTTGCCTACCACAAAAATAATCCACATGAAAATGTTAGGCTTTCACATTTTAAGTCCAAAATTCTTTAATGTCATTTAACAGTAAATGATGGTTTACTTCTGGCCAACTCTGTTATCTTAAAATTTAAATTATGGGAGTAGGTCTGGTGAGGTCTTTACAACCTCCAGACATTCTTTGGATTCATTGGAGAGTATATAACTCCATTGCTAATACTAGCAAAGGGGTACTCTTTTGCCCCCTTCTGATGCCTATGTCAGAAGCTTTCTCTATCTCCTTTATACTTTAATAAAACTTTATTACACACACACACACACACACAAGAAAATGTTAGGCTTTCGCATTTTAAGTCCAAAATTCTTTAATGTCATTTAACAGTAAATGATGATTGTGTCTTAAATTGGAAACATAAGGGTTCTTAAACTATTAAGAATGCCTTTATTTGAATGTGTTGAACAGAACTATCAAGTAGATAATAAGCATGAGTGGTATATGTATAATAAATCATTGTTAGCATTAGTGGGTGCTGCACGTGGGCCAGATAAGTCAAACTGTTTAGAGTAATATTGAAAGTTCTCCAGTTGTTCATTAGTTTAGGGGGTCAGAAATCTGTTCTGTAGCTTTATAGCTTGTATTTTTCTCTGTTTTTCAAATTGCTGTGAAAAGTTTGCTCCTCGTAAAACCTAGTTTGATTAGAGAAAATATTGTTGATAAATCTATCTATAATATGTGGCAACAAAGAAGTAACTTTCATAGTTAAGTGTTAAAATATGTCTAAAAAGCAAGCTTTACATCAGCCTTTTATTACATAGTCATATGGAATAGCAGCCTAAATGCTACTCATTTGAAATTTCAGACATTCATCTTTTCCTTCATTGTGTGCTCTATATTCACATTTCATTTTTCCACCTCAGTAGATCTTATTTTTTGTTCCTCTATTGCTCTATTACTGTTAGGTAGGTAGCATAGGAAACAGGAGTCCAAAATGGCGGTGGAGAAAAGACAAGGAAGGGAAAAGCCCGCGAAAATAGAACAGAGGGAGGTCAAGGAAGGTCGGAGGACCGGAGTGAGGACTCCAGGGAGGACAACGCTCCTGGCCAAGCCCGATTTGCATAGGGCAGGCCCAGGGCGAGGGAAAACATATAAAAAGAGGAGCCAAAGGGCTTCCCGCCCCCGCGTGTGCATGCGCGCTTTCTCTCTCTCCCCATCCCTCGCGTGCGTGCACTCTTTCTCTCTCCCGCGTGTGTGCGCGCTCTCTGTCTCTCCCCCTTCTCCCATGCATGCATGCACTTTCTCTCTCTCTCCCCCTCTCTCCCATGCGTGCATGCGTGCTCTCTCTCTCCCCCACACATGCATGTGCTTTCTCTCTCTTTCTCTCTCTCTTCCGCCGTGTGCGTGCACTGTCTCTCTCTCTGTCTCTCTCTTCCGCGTGTGTTCGCTCTCTCTCCCCCCACGTGTGCATGCGCGCTCTCTCTCTCTCTCTCCTCCCGCACTCGCTGGCTCTCTCTACCCCCAGGTGCAGTGCACTCTTTCTCTCTGTCCCGCGTGTGTGCGTGCTGTCTCTACGCCCCCGCCCCAAGCGTGCATGCACTTTCTCTGTCTCTCTCCCCCCACGTGCTTGCACTCTTTCTCTCTCTCTCTGTCTCTCTCTCCCACGTGCCTGCACTCCTCCACTGCCTTCTGTAAGTGTCTTTGGGTTGGCATGCCCTCACACTTGGAAGATGGGTTCTCCTGCTATCTTCTAAATAAAATAGAGCTGTAACACTGATTTGTCTAAGAGCTATAACACGGTTTGTCCAAGACCCAAGAGCTGTGACGCGCCGCGGACTTTAATGTCCCTCGCTCCAAATCTTTGTTGTGAGGAGACAGAGAACTGAGGAGCATACACTCGCCTGACAATTACTGTCTTTGTGTTAGCTTCCTAAGGTCACTGTAACAGAGTACCACAGATGGGGTGTCCTAAAATAACAGAAATCTCTGCTCGCAGTTTGGGAGGCTAGAGGTTCCTGAGTCCAAGTGTTGTCAGGGTTGGTTCCTTCTGAGCTGTTCTCTCTCCCGGCTCCTGCTGATTGCTGACAGTCCTTGGCGTGCCTGGGCAGGTGGACATAGCACTGCAGTCTGTTTCCACTGTAACATGGTGTTCTCCTCTCTCTGTGACTAAACCTCCTCTCCTTTATGAGGGCACCAGTCATTGGATTAGAGCCCACACTAACTCACTGTGACTTCATTTAAACTTGATTACATCTGCAAAGACCCTGTTTCCAAAGAAGCTCATTTTCATAGGTTCTGGGGATGATGATGTCAAAAATGTCTTTTTGTGACTCACAGTTCAGCCCACAACAGCATTCTTTTGTGGTAAATACATATCCTCTATATGCCATTTGAATTTATATATTATAATCTTTAAAATTACTTTCTCAGTGCTTACTTTGGTATCTTAATCTATAGTAGTCTAGTTTAGGCTAATATCAACTTTGCGATAGGATGCACAGTTTTTGCTTCTATATGTAGCTCAATTCTCTCTCCCCTTCTTTATGCTGATGTTATCATACACAAGCATATTTTTATAAAATGTACATATAACTACATGTTCATAATTAATGCTTCATGCAGTTAAGTTAGAAAGACAAAAATAAGAGTTACAAACAGAAACCACATTTATATCATCTTGTATATTTACCTTTACCCGTGTTCTTTATTTCTTCATGTGGATTGGAGTTTACTATGTAGTGTCATTTCATTTGGGCCTTGATGGACTCTATTTAGTATTTCTAAATTGAGGTTCTTAGCGAAGTATTCTCTCAGTTTTTGTTTATCTAGGCATGTGCTAAGTTGCCTCAGTCGTGTCTGACTCTTTGCAACCCTGTGGACTGTAGCCCACCAGACTTCTCTGTCTGTGGGATTCTCCGGGCAAGAATACTGGAGTGGGTTGCCATGCCTTCCTCTAGGGGATCTTCCTGACCCAGGGATCAAACCCACATCTCTTGTGTCTCCTGCCTTGGCAGATGGGTTCTTTACTACTATCGCTACCTGGGATAGCTTAGCTTTTTCTTTACTTTTGAAAGATGGCTTCTCTGGAGAGAGAATTCTTAGTTAGCAGTCTTTCAGCAGTTTATATTTGCCTTTCCACTACCTTCTGGCCTCTGATTCCTGATAGCAACTGTTAATCTTATTGAGGATCACTTATTAATGATGAGATACTTGTCTCTTGCTGTTATCAGGATTCCCTTTTTGTCTTTCACTGGTTTGTGAGATCGCTACGTATAGATCTCTTTGAGTTTATCGTATTTAGAATTCATACAGCTTCAAGGTTATGCAGATTAATGGTTTTCCTCAAATTTCTGAGTTTGGGGATATAATTGTCTCAGATATTTTTCTACTTTTTTCTTCCCTTCTAAAATTCATATTATGTATGTATTCACATGTCTGATGGTATCCCACAGATTTGAGACACTATTAATTTTTACTCATTGTTTTTTTCTTTCTGTTCCTCGGACCGAGTAATCTCAATTAACCTATCTTCAATTTTGCTGATTGTTTCTTATGCCAGCTCAAATCTGCTGAGATCCTACTGTGAATTTTTAAATTTCATTTCTTTTACTTTTCATACCAGAATGTCTTCTCATTATTGGTATTCTTTATTCAGTGAGACATCGTTCTCATGCTTTTCCTTAATTCTTTAAGCATGATTTTCTTTACTTCTTTGAAAGTCTTAATCAGTCAATCGTGTCTCTCTTTGCGACCCTGTGGACTATAGCCCATCAGGGTGCTCTGTCCATGGAATTCTTCAGGCAAGAATACTAGAATGGGTAGCCATTCCCTTCTCCAGGGATTTGTCCCAACCCAAAGATTGAACCCAGGTCTCCTGCATTGTAGGCAGATTCTTTACCACCTGAGCCACCTAGTTAAAATAATGATTTAAAGTCATTGTCTAGCAAGTCCACCATGTGGGCTTTTGCTGGGTGAATTACTACTGATTGCTTTTTTTCTCTGTGTTTTTCATGCTTTGTAATTTTTTGTTGAAAACTAGACTTTTAAATATAATGTGGCAGCTCTGGAAATCAGATACTCTTTACTCCCCAGGATGTATTGTTGTTGGTGATGGTTTAGTGACTTTTTAAAATTCAGTCAAGTCAGTACTTTGTTATATGTGGCCAGTGAAGTCTCTATCAAATTAAAAGCTTAATAGTCAACTAATGATTGGACAGAAATTTCCTTAAATGCCTAGAACCAATAAGTTTTTGTCTTTGCAGAAGAGCCCTTTATGCATATTGGAGCATCCTTCAGCACTCAGGTTGCTTACCATTCCTGTTTGTGTAAAATCTCAGACTTAGCCAGAGGTGAGAGCTAAGGGCCTTCTCATGTCTGCTGAGTAGGTGCATAGCGAGACACGCACACGTCCTTGTGCCTGCACACAGCCTTCTAGAGTCCCAGGAATATGTCAGTGTATTTCAAAACCCCTTCTGGACATCACATTCCCTAGCTTTTCCTTTTAAGCTTTTTGATTTGCTTATTATTTGCTCTGTTATTTGCAGCCCCAGGCAGCCATGATGTTAAGCAATTGCAGCTGATTATTTTTGACAAATGCCCCTGGGAAAAAGGCTTTTCTCACTGGGTGAGTGCCAGGTCAGGTTAAATAAGAAATCCATGTGAGTGGAGTCTTCCATGAAACCACGACACAGGTCAAATAGTGACAGTTTTTCTGGGAATGGAGTTTTGAAGGAGCTCCAACCCTCTTCTGCCCCCTCCAGTGGCTGCCACAGCTGCCGGTTTTCACCATGATTAAAGATGGTTGGTTTTTAAGGCCACCACAGAACTGAGGAGTGGGAGGTGAGAAAAGAGCCAGTTTAAAATGCCACGTAACTCTGTGTTCTTACCGAGACTCCTCCACTTTTCCTGAATAAACACTCCTCAGGTTGCTGTAAGCCTTTAGTTAATTTCCAGAGTTCTGGAAAAAAATTGATTCTGACCATTTTTGTCACTGTCCTCATCGTCTTTTTATGGGAGAGAGGCTTTTCAGGGGTGTTTACTCTGCCATCCCTGCTGATGTCAATAAATATTCCTCATACCTTAAAATGAGCTGCCTCTGTGTCTGTCAGGCCAGGAGTGTATGGGGTTGGCTCAGTATTCTTCCTTAATTTTTGTGTTCCACGTCAAAGGTGCCATCAGCCACCTATGGTTCCATCTACCCTTGTAAAACTTGTGAGGAGGAGGTCATGTTATCAGTAGGTTATTGACTGCAAAAGATCACTATTAATTGAGTCTCTCAGTGGCCTGTAACAAACAACAGCCTCATAGAAGGCACCGAGATTTAGCAACTAAAATGCATCCCTCATTAGATACTCATAGCTGTGGGCATCAAACAGGATAATGTCGCTTACATCTATGGAACCTTGCCTGAGATATATAGTTGCTCCCCTGTCTTTTTTTATTGATTCCTTTTCTAAAAACCATACCAAATATTACTCTGTTATATATATTCTAATAGATCAGCCTCAAAATCACTCTCCTGTATTGTTGAAGCTATTGTAAATCTTTTCTCATGAAAATGCTTCATTTTCTTGATACATGGTATTTCCATCTGTGTCCCATCCTCTGGGTCATCTTCCAGAAAGCTTTGTGCATCAGTTGACTAGGTATCTGTTAATTAGAAAGAGGTTGGCTGTTGATGCTGCTTTACTAAACTAGGAAGATATCAAACTTAGAGTTAAGCTGTAGAATTTGCAGTGAAGCACTGGAAAATATTGGTAATTTGCAGATAGGTTTCTCCTGAAATTAAAGAGTCGTTTTGAAATTTGCCGTGCATTGTTTTACTGTCACAAAAATAAACAGATTTTTAAAGTAAACATAGATTTTAAGGTTTACCAAAATTTTTGTTAAAATATCTTTATGATGTTTTTCTTTATTATCCTTCTAGCTGCAAGGGACATGGCTGAACTGAAATGTTCACAGAAGTAGGAGACCTGAGTCTGAATCAGTTTGTCATTAATCTGGGAAACTAGTTGAATCTTGATCACTCTATTTACATTTCAGTCTTTTTGAAAAGGGAACGTCATTTTGAAGGGATTGAGATGAATGAGATAGATTGAAATTTTTCCATTTGATCTCTTTAATTCTGAGCCTTCTAAAATCTTGGCAAACTCATTTTACTTGATGTGACCTAGAACTTTAAAATATAGCATTTCAGAGAATTGCTGGAATTCCCTGGTGGTCCAGTAGTCAGGACTTCATGCTTTTATTGATGAGGGCACAGGTTCAATCCCTGGTCAGAAAAGTAAGATCCCACAAGCTGTGTAGTGCAGCCAAAAAAAAAAAAAAAAAAAGAAACCCACAAAAAAACAAACAAAAAAAGCCAAAGACATGTTGTGTCATTTCATCATTCCATATTTGGTATGAAATAATCATCCTATTACTTTCTTTGACAGTTGTATCATGTTTATATAAGCCTGTGAATGAGAGGCCTGGATCACAAAAGCTTTCTGATTCTGTAGTTAAATGTGGGGAATCACTTAATTTGTATCCTCTGCCTAACACCTGAGAAAGTAACATGGAGCTCCTCACTTGCAAGTGCTTTTCATGCTGCAAATGATACAGTAGAAAAATGGAATCTGTAGAAAACCATATCAAGAAGCTCTCTCTTATTGAAGGAATAATTGTTCCATAGACCATTCTGGTTCCCCACTTACAACCCTGGAGAGGAATTGGGGATCCTTTGTGGGGCTGGCACCATAAGCCCTTCAGCATGTTGCCAGCGTTCACTCCCAGTTTTCCTGGGTTTGGAGCACTTGACCCCATGGACTATACAGTCCATGGAATTCTCCAGGCCAAAAGTCTAGAGTGGGTAGCCTGTCCCTTCTCCAGGGGATCTTCCCAACCCAGGGATTGAACCCAGGTCTCCTGTATTGCGGGCGGATTCTTTACCAGCTGAGCCACTTGGGAAGCCCATGGGGTTGCAAAGAGTCAGACCCGACTGAGCGACTTTCACTTTCACTCTCTGTTCTCTTAGTGTTCTTTTACAAGTCTCCCAGGGCACCAGCCACTCTTCTTTTATATACAAACCTATCTCAATTAATTGCATTTACCAAATATGGTGCTTTATACAGGTTTAAAAGGTTTGCGGCAACCCTGCATTGGGCGCCTATCAGTGCCATTTTTCCAACATCATTTGGTCACTTCATGTCTCTTGTCACATTGTGGTAATTCTTGCAATATTTAAAGCTTTTTCATTATTTTATTTGTTATGGTGATCTGTGATCTTTGATAAATCTATTTCAAAAAGATTATGACTTGCTGTAGGCTCAGATGATTGATTAGTGTTTTTTAGCAGTAAAGTTTTTTTTAACTAAAGTATGTACACTTTTTTAGACATAATGCTATTGCCCACTTACTAGACTACAGTAAAATATAAACATAACTTTTCCCACCCTTTTTCCCTTCCCCCCCAACTTTGAGTTATAATATAATTGACACACAATATTGTGTAAGTTTATGATGTACAGTGTGATGATTTGATTCAAATACGTGTTGTGAAATTCACCACAACAAGGTGAACTGACACATTCTTCACATCACGTAATTACCACTTTGTTGTTGTTCTTGTTATGGTGAGAATATTAAAGCTCTGTTCTCAGAGCAGATTTCCATGATACAATACAGTATTGTTAACTATAATTGCCATGCTGTGCTTTAGATTCCTAGAACTTAATTCCTCAGGGTCCTTACCATTTCTGTAAAGAAGTTGTCAACATAGAGCAGGAAAACCAATAACCTACTTCTGTTTCTCTGTTCTTCTATACTTCGAGTCCTTTTTTTGCTGGGTGATGGGGAGGCTGTGCTGTATGGCATGTGGGATCTTAGTTCCTCAACCAGGGCGTCAAAACCTGCACCCCCTACAGTGGAAACGCTGAGTCTTAACCACTGGACCACCAGGGAAGTCCTGTACTTCCTTATTTTGATATCCTGGATGTGCTGCTGCTTTGTGTGGGGCACTGAGGAAATTTTTCACATTTCTCTGGGTTTTGATATTTTCACGTATCAGCCGGGGCATAGTAGCAGTTACCTGTACAAAGAGTATTAACTGTATCACCAGTGCTCTATGGGATGCTATATAAATGTAAAATTTTGTTTTAGTTGGATTAGAGTAACATTGGCAGAACAGTGAACATCTTAGAATAGTATCTAACATATAGAAGTACTTAATAGTTTTTAGCTATTAATATTACCATTATTATATCAGAGTTTTGGAACTTTACCTTAAACCAATGCATCAGATCAGAAAGTACATAACTTGTTCTTTTTCTGTATAAAGGTATCTTTTGGATCATACATGCATTTGCTTATCAGAAATCTCACAATTAATAGAATGAACTTGAAGTATAGGGTCCTCATGGGGAAGGAGAAAGAGATCTAGTGAGGGAGTGAAGCAGGACTCCTTTGGGAAGTGAGAGACTTTCCAAGGGCTCTGAGGGAAGAGTGGCTTTTAGGTAACTGGTAACTATGAGCAGAGATGGAGGGATGCCATCGTTTATCTGGGCTCTGCAGTGATGCTGCTCTCTGTCACTGACCACCAGAATGTCTACAAGAGTCCCCCATGTTATTCTCTGTATTGGGAATTTGTTACTGTTCCATTGTTGTGAAGTGTTCCATCATGTGAGTATATCATAGTTTGTTCAGCTATTTTCCTGGTGAACACTAGCGTGATTTCCAGATTTCAATTATTGTGAATAAAGCTTACATGAATATTATCATATGCATCCTTTACTGAACCAGTGTATTCATTTCTCTGAGGTATTTCTCTAGGAGTGGTATTGCTGGGCCATCGGATAGACAAATGTTTGGCTTTGATAAAATTGCCAGCCTTGTGTGAGAGTTGTCACTATTCCCTTAAATAGACTTTCGAATGAGAAGACCCTTCAACAGGTGGCCTAGTATAATATTCCCCCTGTAAGGCTAGTAGTTTGGAATTGGTTGCAAGTTGGTTTTCTTCAATAGGTACTTGATGTAATACCTATTCAAGAGAATTTTAAAAAATTTAATGTTAAATATGTTTATATGATAGCAGACTCAATAATTGAACCAAATATTCCGTTAGAATGCCTTTTGATATAATTTAGTTTAAACTTCCTATCATACAATACAATTTAGATTTATATTTGAGAGGACACTGCTCTGAAAATCTGAAGATCTTAGTTCTAACCCTAATTCTAGGACTATATATCTGTTTGACCTTAGGCAAGTCATGTAACTCCTTTAAATCTTCCTATAGAAGTAGTAGAGGTAGAATGGGAGTTTGATATATATATATATCGCTTAGTTTCCTCATTCTATGATTTTTTAATATGTCAGTTAAAGTTAATATTGTATTCTAATTAATATCTAAATAATAAATTAATGACCTAACATTATTTTTCATTAACTCAAAGAATAGAAGTGGTTACAGACTCAAGGACATGGGAAGTGACTCTCAAATTTTCAACTGCTGAGACTGTAGGATTTAGTAAACCAAAAATGTTAAGTTCTTAAAAAATAAAATGCTAGCAACTTTTCTGGCAACTACTTTGGTTTTGTAATATGTCACAGATGTGTCTACTCCGCTACTACATAACCAGAATCCTAAAGGAATTTCCACATATAACATTGCAGAGGTTCAGCTTTGGACTGGGTTTTGTAAAGTCAGCTTAAAACAGATTCAATCCGTCTGTGGCCCTTCAGATCCTACCTACACTGATTCCGAGTTTCACATGTGGCTAGTGTTTTTCTTACAGTTACTAGTAAGTGCCATAGTGTAAGGAAAAGGGCAATAGCTGTTTCTGTTCTGATTAAAGGTAGAAATTTCCTTTCACAGTCTTGCCATTTCAGAATTTGATTCTTCTATTACATCCAGATGGGACTAAAGGAAGCCTTATATTGTACTTTTTCTTACTGAAGAATATATAATTACATTGAGCAATGCAGAATACCTTGTGAAAATATAAACAGGAAACAGATGTTAAGTTAGACATACAGATAACTATAAAGTTGAGCTGTATCGGAGGAGTACCATGTTTTCATATTCTCTTTGGGCTATAAGTTAATAATTATATTACTGAGTGATGACATGTTATATATTCTGTTTGAAATGGGCGTGGGGATTTATCACTGCACATTTTAATGTTGAGCAAAAAAATTAAAATGTTTAGTCATTTTGTTATTGGTTGTTATTTGAGAGACATACACAGTAAAATATAGTGAATATGAATTTTTTTGCTTTTTGGGAATGTAGTTTTTCTGCTTAGAAAATTTCATATTTTGAACAGGAAAAATTTAAGATATGTTTGAGTATTTTAGCATTCGAGCAGTATTGTCTGCTCTTCAACCGATTGGCCTTGTCCTGTGACCTCCTTGTATCTTAAAAATGGCTTTAATTTTAGGTTCCTATAATTTAGTAATACTTATAATTGGTCTCATATTTGCAAATGGTGACAAATTATTTTTTATTAACTTCATTAAAAATTCTACTGTATAAAAAATGTAAGATGTCCATTGATGAAATGAATGCATAAAAAAAACAACAACCTGAATGGACCTTGAGGACATTATGTTAAGTGAAATAGGCAGAGAAAGACAAATACTGTATGATCTCACTTATATGTGAAATTAAAAGAAAAAAGAAAGCTTACAAAAACAGAACAGATTGGTGGCTGCCAGGGGTAGGAAAGTGGACAAAATGGCTAAAGGTAGTCAAAAGGTACAAACTTTCAGTTATAAAATAGACAAGTCCTGGGAAAGTAATGTACAGCATGGTGACTATAGTTAATAATATTGTATATTAGAGAATTGCTGGAAAAGTCCATCTTAAAAGTTATTTTCACAAGAAAAAAGAATTTTGTGTCATGAGGGATGTTAACCTGACTTGTGGTGATCGTTTTGCTATATATATATATATATATATATGTGTGTGTGTGTGTGTGTGTCAAATCATGAAGTACACCTGAGACTAATATAATGTTATATATCAATTATATCTCAATTTCAGAAAATGAATGCCAATTTTGCTTTTGGTTGAACCACCATACAAAGTTACTCAAACTGTACAAAAAAGCAACACTATAATCTTCAAGCTTAAAGTGCAGAAACTTAGGTACACGCTACCTATAAAGTTGACGATTCCCTTGGAAGGACATGCAGAATCATTGAAAAAGCCAAATTGAGAATTGTGAATACTGAGTCTGTAATTTGTCTCACTTAAACACATTGATCCATGATGAAATTAACTGCTATTCAACTCAAACAAAAAGATACCAAATATTTTTTTACTTCTGATATGGTGGGGGGTTGAAATATAAAGTGCTTTAAATGAATATTGAAAAGAAATGACCCTTTGGGTACCTTGTGAAACACAGGAAGAATTGATATATAAGATGTGGGTAGTTTTTCATAGGGAGAAGTAACTTGCAAGTGAGGAGTTGCATTCTAGGCTGAGGCTGACATATGAACAAGGGTGAAAAATCTTGAGCACATTCCAGGCAAAATGCCATGGGTCTTTTTTGAGTGGAAATGGCTTCCCAGGGAGTTGGTATATGTTGGAAAGAGAAAAGAAAGCCTTCAGGGAAATAAGATTGTTCAGAGAGCAGAATGCCAGACTAAGATGTTGGGACTTGGTTTTACAGATCCGTGCATGCTCAGTTAATCAGTCTTGTCCGACTCTTTGTGACCCCATGGACTGTAGCGCACCAGACTCCTCTGTCCATGGAACTTCCCAGGCAAGAATACCGGCATGGGTTGCCATTTCCTACTCCAGGGGATCTTCCTGATCCAGGGATCAAACCTGCATCTCTTACATCTCTTGCGTTGCAGGCGGGTTCTTTACCACTGTGCCACCTGGGAAGCCCATGAGTGGTATTGAAACTTTTGCTTGATATTACTCCAAAATAATTTTTTATAATCATGTGCCACCTCATACATTTTTTGATTGATACTGAAGTTTTTTCATGGTAGGTTTAAATAGTTTCAAAAGATGTAATATTTGCTATATTTTAAATAAAGAATTGTAGTCAAATTAAATTGTTATCACTCATATGTATTCAAATAAATATTAAAAGTTAGAAAAATTTACATCATCCTTTTTTCCCCTGGATTTAAATCTCCATTTTCTCTATAGAAGCCTGCTGCTGCTAAGTCGCTTCAGTCCTGTCCACCTCTGTGCGACCCCATAGATGGCAGCCCAGCAGGCTCTGCCATCCCTGGGATTCTCCAGGCAAGAACACTGGAGTGGGTTGCCATTTCCTTCTCCAATGCATGAAAGTGAAAAGTGAAAGTGAAATCACTCAGTCGTGTCCTACTCTTAGTGACCCCATGGACTGCAGCCTACCAGGCTCCTCCATCCATGGGATTTGCCAGGCAAGAGTACTTGAGTGGGTTGCCATTGCCTTCTCTGACTACAGAGGCCTAACAGAGTGTATTTTTAAGCTTGAAAGTCATCTGTTGATCATTCTATCATCCTTCTCTGTATCAAAATATATAAATATGATATGTCACCTTCTCTGACTTCACTCAGCATGACAATCTCTGGGTCCATCCATGTCACTGCAAATGTCATTGTTTCATTCTTTTTAACAGCTGAGTAATACTCTAGTGTGTGTGTGTATGTACATATATGGGCTTCCTTGGTAGCTCAGACAGTAAAGAATCTGCATGCAGTGCAGGAGACCTGGGTTCAACCCCTGGGTTGGGAAGATCTCCTGGAGGAGGACATGGCAACCCACTCCAGTATTCTTGCCTGGAGAATGCCCATGGACAGAGAAGCTGGACAGGCTACAGTCCATGGGGTCATGAAGAGTCAGACACAACTGAGCAATTAAGCCCATATGGGCTTATTTGTACTTTTTAAAGAACACTGTTTTATTAAATTGTCATTAGTAGTAGTATACAATTCATCAGAAACTGTAAATACTTAGTAAGCATTAATATAGAAATGCATTATAAATTCTGCTTTGAATGAATGGATGTTGAGGGTAGCAGGCATGGTAACTCTTTATGTTGCTTTGAAAAAGGCAGCTTCATAAGTCCCTGTGTGGTGACCTGAAGGTGTTCAGTAAAAGTGAGAGGGAGGTGTGACGGGAGAACTCCGAATGAAGCCTTGACCACAGACAAATTGGTTTTATGAAAATGTACAAATGCAAATTAGAGACCTGGACATGGATTCATTTTTAAATGACCCTCGCCTACTGGTTTGTTTTGCTCTAGGAATACTCTGTGCCCATTTGAAGGGCTGCACTTACACTATGCTTTATAAGAAAGAAGTATATGACCTAGACAGTGCAAAGTCATGTTCAGAAGGTGGATTTGGCCAAATATCAGAGACTTCTGAGGGTTGAGTGGTAGAAGAAACACACAGTAGCTGATGGGGTGTAATGGATGAAGGTGAGAAACACAGAGATTTTGAAACTGATCAGGAAAAGGTTGTAATTCTTTGGCAAAGATATGCTGAGTTCATTTTGTAAAACTTAGCTATAATTGACATATTACTTACTAGTGTCAGATGTACAACATAAAAATTTGTTACTTGTATGTATTCTGAAGTGATCACAGTAGGTGATAAGACTAGGCAGCCACCAGTCTGTTCTCTGTGTCTTAGGAATTCTCTTTCTTTTTTTAAATTTCGAATGTAAGTGAGATCATAGAGCATTTGTCTTTTCTGTCTGATTTATTTATTTCATGTAGCATAACACCCTCAAGGTCCATCCAAGTTGTCACAAATGACAGGATTTCCTTCTTTTTTTGGTCTGAATAATACGTATACTGTTGTATACATACACCCCATTTCCTTTATCCATTCATCCACAGTGAGTTCATTTTTAAACGTCATATATATAATCAGTGCTTGGGAAGGTCTTTCAATAGTTTATTAAGGGGAAAATAAACACCCAGATGGGAGTATCCCATTTGTTTTTAATTTTTAATGAGTAGTTTTAATATCTAATGTTTAAACCTCTAAGGGATTGGATTTTCCTGTCTTCATTTCACTCAGCTGAAACATTTCACAGTGTTGATTGTTCTCAGGGCAGCCTCTTGGGAGAAAGTTCTTTATCTGGACCTTGTTCTCCTGCTTCTTAATACCATTTCTTCAGGGGCACTGAGTATTGTTTATTCAGAATAAATTATTATTCTTATTTCAATATAATCCCAGATCTTTATAGATCACCTGTATGAACTGTACCCATTTAGGTAGTTCTGTGGAGAGGCTGTTTAGAGTCCTGTGGAGATGGGACAAAGGAGATGATCTGAACATTCTATGGACAACTGTGGATGGCACCATCATGCTCCACAGGGTTCATTTCAATGTATTGCATGTTTTGTTAGCCTCTCTTTGACTCTCTGTTTTCCTGTCTTTTCGATTATCAATCACTAGATAATTTTGAAATATTAAGAAAGACAGAATAATTGACTTGGAAATTCTTTTTCTCACCTAAGACAGAAGGAAATACATAGCATGTAATATGGTGTCTTAAATCTCCTTAATGATTGTTAATCCATATTGTAACACACATTGCAGGTGGATTCTTTACCAGGTAAGCCACCAGGGAAGCCCAGGAATCCTGGAGTGGGTAGCCTATCCCTTCTCTAGAGAATCTTCCCAACCCAGGAATCAAACTAGGGTATCCTCTGTTGCAGGCAGATTCTTTACCAGCTGAGCTACCAGGGAAGCTCTTAATGATTGTTATTTAGACCTATATTTATCCAGTTTTGAAGCCAAGTAAACATGTGAATAATATATATTTATAATGTTTGATCATTGGAAAGATGAAGTTCAGGTCCTACTCTAGTATCTTTATTTTCTAAATAGGTAAATCCTCTAAAAATGGCAACATGTAAGATCTGAAAATACTTTTGTATCAAATGATCACTTCTCTCATTAGGCAGATCCTTTCAGAAAAAAAGTACATTAGTTTTTTATATTTTTAATGGCCACAGACTTTGACAGAAAGAAGGAAAATAAAAATCTTCATTTTCCCCTCTAATCTGAGGAAATCTATTTTAATTGCATAGGATTTTAACTTCAATTTTATATTAAAAAACACTTTAAAAAAATATTAGGTTGGTGCAAAAGTAATTTCAGTTTGGGACCATGAATTTTAAATCATTATGACTAGGCTCAAACACATCTTTTTTAATCAAAATTGGAACCATTGCAGTCAACATATTTTTGCCAACAAGCAATAAGTTTGGTTACTCCTGTAGTATAAAAATCCCAACTTTAGGATTCAACAAACTCTTGGAAAGCATTTTCCTCCTGCTGTTGATTGTGAAAGGATTTTCCCTGCAAAAAGTTGTCGAGATGCTTGAAGTGGTAGTCCGTTGGCGAGCAGTCTGGTGAATATGGCAGATGAGGCAAAACTTTGTAGCCCAGTTCATTCAACTTGTGAAGCATTGGTTGTGTGACATGTGGTTGGGTAGTGTTGTGGAGAATTGGGCCCTTTCTGTAGACCAATGGGGGGCTGCAGGTGTTGCAATTTTCAAAGCATCTCATTGAGTCGCTGAGCATATTTCTCAGGTATAATGATTTCGTCAGGATTCAGAAAGCTGTAGTGGATCAGATGGGCAGCAGACCACCAGACAGTGACCATGACCTTTTTTGGGGTGCTGGTTTGGCTTTGGGAAGTGCTTTGGAGCTTCTTCTCGGTCCCAGCACTGAGATGGTTATCGCCGGCTATCATATAAAATCCACTTTTCATCGCACATGACAACCTGATCAAGAAATGATCGTTGTTGCATAGAATAAGAGAAGGCGACCCTTCAAAACAATGTTTTGTTTTTGGTCAGCTTATGAGGCACCCACTTATGAGCTTTTTCACCTTTCCAGTTTGCTTCAGATGCTAAACTGCTATAGAATGGCTGATGTTGAGTTTTTCAGCCACTTCTTGTATAGCTGTAAGAGGATCAGTTTCAATGATTGCTCTCAATTGGTTGTTGTCAGCTTCCAATGGCCAGCCACTGCACTCTGCATCTTTAAGGCTCTCATCTTCTTTGTGAAACTTCTTGAACCATCACTATGCTGCACGTTCATTAGCAGTTCCTGGGCCAGATGCGTTGTTGATGTTGTGAGTTGTTTCTGCTGTTTCATGACCCATTTTGAACTCAAATAAGAAAATCGCTCAAATTTGTTTTTTGTCTAACATCATTTCCCTAGTCTAAAATAAAATAAGCATCAAGTAATAAATCTTTAGCAAAAAACATAAAGGAGAAGTCCCCATTCAAATGATGTTTAACATAACCACATTTGTTTATTCCAATATCGGAGGGAAGATTTCAACAATGCAAAAACCGCAATTAATGCTTGCACCAACCTAGTAGCTCAAATCTTAACAGGTAAATTTGGCCATCAAATGAAAAATTTTCCTGATATTTCTTTAAATTCTAGACAAGCTATCTGATCCTATAACTTTGGAACCATGGTGCTTAAAAAAGCAGCAGATTCAAATCTCAGAAAATACTCTGTTAAGGTGTTCTTAGACAAGCTAGCCTACCATGCAGTAACTGGAAATGCTTTCATTTCAGGTCCAATTAAGGAACTGACATGTGAAACCAGTTTTACCAAGTGAGAACAATTAAAGTAGTACAAAAAAGAAATAGTCCTCTTTGTTCCTTTGTAAAAATCATATACCCATTTATCAGTTTGAACTCAAATTCCATATTATTCGATAACAATAGAGTAAGAAGAGTCTATTAATTTGTTACCTTTTAATTTCAAGTACTGTAATAAGAGCCATTTAATTCATGCAATTTGGGAAAAATTCACATTTTAATAAATCAAACGAAAGGAGAATTTTGCAAACTGAACATTTTTAATTGTCTTTGTGGTTTTGGTGTTGTTTTGGAGCGAAAACTCTTCACTGTTTATTTGCAGCCCTGCTTCTGGTAATGATTTACTGTTTACATTGTCATGTGAATTAGTTAATGCTGTTCCTCAAAAATTATTTTAGATTTAGTAAGGACACATTTGTGAGACACATTTTGGTGGAGCAGAGTGTAGGAGAGTAAAAAATCTTTTTCTCTCCCTATCTAAGGTTCTCCAGGTGGTTTCTCTAAGTTAGAGTAGCCAAAGATAGATTAGTAAGAGAAAAAATGTTATTAACATGTGCTTCCCGCCTACATGCATGGAGGCACCCAGTAGTCAGTAACCCTAAAGGGTTATTAGAACTTGGGTTTACTTATCATCGTGTGCTAAAACTAAAGAAAATGTATTTGTAGCTTCTGGGTGTGGAAAACTAGTTATGGGAAAGTGACTAGGAAATGTATAGTGAACCGGGATTGTTTAGAAAGGTTTCTTATGCATATTTAAGTCTTGTCTTCACCATTGATTTGTTGTTGTTGTCCATTCACTCAGTCATGTCCGACTTTGTGACCCCATGGACTGCAGCATGCCAGGCTTCCCTGTCCTTCACTGTATGCTAGAATTTGCTCAGATTCATGTCTGTTGAGTCAGTGATACTATCTAACCATTTCATCTTCTGCCAGCCCCTTCTCCTTTTGCCTTCCATCTTTCCCAGCATCAGGGTCTTTTCCAATGAGTTGGCTCTTTGCATCAGGTGGCCAGAATATTGGAGCTTCAGCCAAGGTATTGGAGATTCAGCCTCAGTATCAGTCTTTCCAATGAATATTCCAGACTGATTTCCTTTAGGATTGACTGGTTTGATCTCCTTGCTGTCAAGGAGAGTCTTCTGTCACCACTGTTGATAGGAATTGTTAAAATTTTGTTCTCAGTGTGGAATTTCCATGTTTACATCTTTTATTGCCCAAAATTTCTACCTTTAAAAATGGAAATTTTATATGTAGAAATTCCTTTTACCAAAGGAAAATGAAGGCGCCATTTTTTGAACTTTTCCTGGGCCTGCTGGTTCTCAGTCACCTTTAGCTCAAAATAACATGTATGCGAAAGAGGCATACTTGAGAATTGGTCTATTGTAACTTTAGTCAGGGTGACTGTGTTTACATTAGAGCTGTACCATTGACCTTGAACAAGGTTTTAACTTCCCTGAATCTTAGATTCAGTAAAACTACTCTCTAGGTTTGTGCAGAAATTTAAATGAGATACTGAGTGTTGTTATCAAAGTAAACTTGAGTCTGCTCTCCTGAGTCACCAAAGCCAGTCTGCTGGCACTAAATTGTACGAAGGAAAGTATAGCATTCATTGCAGGGTGCCTTGGAAGGAGAAATGGCTCCTCCCACTCCAAAGACCTGCGCTTCCTGATGACTTTCAGGGAAGGATTTTTAAAGACAGAATTTGGGGTGAGGGTTGCAGCTCATGGACTTCCTGTGATCCATTGGTGGTGAGGTAACAGGGTGATGTTCTAGAAATCTTAATCATCCACCTTATGGTTCACAGACCTGTGATTGTACCACAGTCAGAAGTCTAGAGCTGTGGTCAGCATGTAATTACCATCTTCCACGTGTGGGTCTTAAGTTTCTGTAGAACCTCTCAAAGGTGTGTGTCGCCTTGTTATGTATATCCCTTGAGGAGGCGCTTGGACTCTCTTTTATCCCTAAACTATTGTTTAAGCTTTTAGTGCTTTTCTTGCTTCACTACTTTTCCTTTGTATCTGCGTTCTCTAACTTGGATAATTAGACTTTGAGTCTGCTCTTTGGAACTTGGGGGATGCCTAAGGGACTAAAACGCCCCTGAAAGCCCTTGCCCCTCAGCTCTCAGTGTGAATCAGCAAATGGCACCCCCTGGCACCTAAGGAGGCTGTTTGTCATCACTGGTGTTATTACTATGACTGTTGGCCTTCCCTGGTGGCTCAGATGGTAAAGAATCCACCTGCAATGCGTGAGACTTGGGTTCAGTCCCTGGGTTGCGAACATCCCCTGGAGAAGGGAAAGGCCACCTACTCCAGGATTCTGGCCTGGAGAATTCCATGAACAGAGGAGCCTGGCATTCCATGGACAGAGCAGCCGCTTTCCATGGGGTCACAAAGAGTCAGACACGACTGAGCAACTTTCACTTTCACTTTTACTACTACTGTACCACTTAATAGTATGTGATTCAGAGACTGCTGAGATCTTTCTCCTTTCCTCTAATAATCATTCCAGTTAAATGACTGCTTATGGTCCTTTTTTTTTTTTTTTAAAAATTCCCTTGTACTAATTGGCTTCAGTCTTATCCAACTCTTTGGGACCCCATGGACTGTAGCCTGCCAGGCTCCTCTGTCAGTGGGATTCTCCATGCAAGAATTCCCTTAGAATAAATTTGAGAGTGGGGAAGAAGAATTTCCTATCCCTCTTCTCCTTTTACTTTCATTCTCATTTTTGTCTTCTTTTTGAATAAAGAAATTTCTTCCATGTCTGTTTTTTTCTACTCTCTCATCATAGCACCAGGGGCAACGCTGCTCCAATGGTAATAACTTCTCCAGGAATGATTCTGAGCTGTTTTGCTGATTCTTATCTCTGATTCTCCTTTGTTTGTTGTTTTCGTATTCTAGTTTCTCTCTCCTTTTATGCTAATGTGGGAGCATTAGGAATCCCTTGAGTGTAAGAAGCTGGGTGATTTGGACCCTGCTTAGAAGAAAGTTTTGCTTCTTTCATTTCTGAAGAAATAGAGCTCTCACAGAATGATATACTGTCAAGAAATATTATTAACTTGATATTTGGTCTTTGAAAATCATTTTAGTTTTTCTAAGCCCACTAGATCGTATCAAGTATAATTTTATAATTGTCTCATGATGATAGTAACAACTTTGCTTTAACTGTGATTTGTTTTTCTCTATTTTTTTTGTTTTTCCAAAACCTTAAAAATGAGTATCTATTACCTTTGTATAACATAAGGACATTCATTTTTTAAAACAGAATAGTGTGTTTTTTTCATTATTTTATGTTGACTAATTACCATGTACATCTTTATTTTAGAAGTGAGTAACAGTGAGTCCAACCCTTAAACGATTCTTTCTTTAAAGTAATTTCAACAAATAATTTTACAGTCGGTGTATTTGATAAAAGAGTGAATAGGTAGAGAATCATTAAGTGGTCTCCAAGCTTACTTATTACTTTTCCCAAATGTACTTTTAAAGATAGAATTGATATTATTCGATTAAAAAAAGCAGAACTGGTATGACAGGTCACTGGATCACTTTATAAGATGTACCGCCTTATATCTTATGTGTTGGTATACCTGTTGGCCGTTGTTGAGTGTACAGTTCACTGACATTAAGTACATTCACAGTATTATGCACCCATAACCACAGTCCATCTTTAGAACTTGTTCATTTTCCTAGACTGAAATTCTGTGCCCATTAAACAACATACTCGCTGTGCCTCTCTCCCGCTTGTCTCTCTTGAGTGTGCCTACTGTGGGTACCTCATGTAAGTGAGCTCATGCAATATTTTTCCTTTTGGTCTGGCTGATTTCACTTAGCATAATGTTTTCAAAGTTCGTCCCTGTTGTAGCAACATTATGTTATGTTAAATATCTCTTTTTTGGGTAGTTTTATTCTCACCGCCAGAGCACTCTGTACAGACTTCTTTAGCTCTTCTGTCCTACAATTTTACCATCCATGCACATACCCCAAGAGAATACTGTGTTTTTCTGTATCTCCTCATTTCTTTGCTTAATGCCTGGCACTTAAACAATTAATTTATAGTTGAATGAATGGATGATGGAATGATTCAGTTGAATAATCAACATGGCTATTTTGGAGTAAGTCCTACAAAGGTTTCTAGGTAAAGGTAAAATGTTTGATTAGGACAGACATTTGTCTTCACTTATTTTAATTCAAACACTGAAAATGTTAACTCTTTGAAGATTTGCATTAAAGACAAAATCAGTGCCTGTGTTCTAGGAGATCCTATTTCCGGAGTCCCCTTCAAGACTCTTAAAGTCATATAAGTCAACGTAAAATAAGACCAGAGTTATATTTCACCCATTACGTCATTAATGACACTGTATCAGTCACTAAGTCAATTCCCAGTGTCTAAACTTATTGTTGGGGCTTCCCTGGTAGCTCAGTGGTAAAGAATCTGTCTACAGTGTAGGAGCTTTAGGAGACTCGGGTTCCATCTCTGGGTTGAGAGGATCCCCTGGAGGGGAGCATGGCAACTGACTCCAGTATTCTTACCTGGAAAATCCCATGGACAGAGGGGCCTGGCGAGCTACAATCCATGGAGTGGCAGAGAGTCAGACATGACTCAAACAACTTAGCACACCCACACACAAACTTCTTGTCAGCCATCTAAAGATAAATTCTCATTAATAGCATTAGAAAGTGAACTAGGGAGCATAAAAAGAGAACATTTCCCATCCTTATATCCCAAATGAAAAGGAGTTGATATTGTGAACAGATTCTAATTTACACTTGATCTGTAACTTAATTATAATAGGAAATTCACTTCTAAACTGCAGAGAGTTAACATTTTCAGTATTTGCATTAAAATAAATGAAGACAGAATGTCTGTCCTCATTAGCTTTCACAGAAATGTTAACAGGACATTGGTGCTCCTTTACCATTACCACTTCACCTCAGTGTCAGAGTCAGTAATCAGACTTTACATTATGAAGATAAGAGTATATGTTAATCTAAATGTCAAAACGCTAAGAGTTGTAATTATACACACATTTATTTTCAACTGATATTATCAATGGTTTGCTTTATTTTTAAATTATTATTCTATTCTGCTAAGGCCAAGAAATCAAGAGAGAGCTCTTGTATCAGGATTGTGGTGATGGTTACATAAACCTACACATATATTAAAATTCATGAAACTGAACACATAGGAAAAAAGTCAGGTTTACTGTACTAATTTTAAAATAAGATAAAACAGAAGAAAGCTAACAACAAAATCTGTTGTGATTCAAACACTATATAACATGAACAAGTATATGGTAAAAAACAAGTATATGTGTGTGTGTGTGTGTGTGTGTGTGTGTGCGTACTTTGAAAAGTATATATACTTTTCCCTTAAAAAAAGACCATGTCTACCAAACACTAAAAGAACAAATCAATACCTGATCAATTTAATAGGGATAGTATTGATACATTCAACCTAGTTAGACTGAGCATTCAACTCAGACAGTTCAGTTGGCTTCTCTTTAATATGAAGTAAATAAATAATTAACATTGACAGGTGGGTTCTTTACCACTAGCACCACCCGGGAAGCCCCAATTAAAGAATCCAATCAGAAGGCAGATGTTAAAGATCTGTCTAGAAATATTCAGCTCTCCTTTATTTATGATCTAATTATCCCAAATGATGCTAATTTCAGATAACTTTTGTTTCATGTGTCACATGGAATAGAGTGGAAAGTATGTTCTGGTGATTTCTCTGCTCTAGTTACGGATGCTTTGTATGTAAAATGATGCAGCAAAACAAGTGTTTATTAAACAGCAAACTGCGTCTCTGGGATAGGGATGCAAAGAAGGCAGTAACCTCCTTTGCGTTTTCTAAACATGTGAACACGTAACAGCCTCCTTTGATGAAGGAGCGCTCACTTGAGTCAGGCACTCCACTGAGTACTTTATGTATATCTCATCTGACTCCTCCCTCTTTGGTGTAGGTATTTTTTATTGTTTCTCTGGTAGATTGTATCACTGCTTACCAGACATTCTGGTTTCCCTCTCTGTGATTCGATTTCTGGGCATATGGTTCAAGTTGATGATTCTCTTGTGTCTCTCTTTGCTTCCCCCTCTTCCACATTGGAAGTGAAAGTGACTTAAGCAAAGCTTCAACCTGTCCATGACATTCCTGTAATAGGAAGAGTTACATTTTTGTTGTTACAAGCCACCAAGAGTTTTGAGATCATATACTGTCCCTACTGATACACTGTCATTTTATGAATGAAGAAAACAAGCATTCAGAGACATTGAAATAATGTGTCCACAGTGAAGAACAGTAACTGGAATAACTAGACTTAAAGCCTAAGCCTGTTCAGATTGCTGAGTCCTTTCTCTTAGCCACTTTTCAATACACATTGGAATGGAAATGTATATCAATTACAAAACTAGAACACGGGACAGAGGAATGTAGTTTTATGGGCAACAGAAAGTTTCACCCCAAATGGAGTGTACTTATTTTTTAAACTTATTTTTTAATTGAAGGATAGTTGCTTTACAGAATTTTGCTGTTTTCTGTCAAACCTCAACATGAGTCAGCCACAGGTGTACATCTGTCCCCTCCCTCTTGGACCTCCCTCCCACCTCCCTCCCCATCCCACCCTCTAGGTTGATTCAGAATCCCTGTTTGAGTTTCCTGAGCCAGACAGCCAATTCCCACTGGCTCTCTATTTTACATACGGTAATATAAGTTTCCATGTTACCCTCTCCATTCATCTCACCCTCCCCCCCATGTCCATAAGTCTTTTCTCTATGTCTATTTCTCCATTGCTGCCCTGCAAATAAATTCTTCAGTACCATTTTTCTCGATTCCGTATATATGCATTAGTATGCAATATTTATCTATCTATTTTTGGCTTACTTCACTCTGTATAATAGGCTCTAGGTTCATCCACCTCATTAGAACTGACTCAAATGTGGTTTCTTTATGGCTGAGTAATATTCCATTGTGTATATGTACCACAACTTCTTTATCCACTCATCTGTCGATGAACATCTAAGTTGCTTCCATGTTCTAGCTATTGTAAATAGTGCTGCAGTGAACGATGGGATACATGTGTCTTTTCCAATTTTGTTTCCTCAGGGTGTATATCTAGGAGTGGGATTGCTGGGTGGAGTTTACTTTTGAGTGATAAGAATTTTCCAGGCACACTGCACCATCCTGTGAATATGCTAAAAACATTTATTAATAATTGCTTACTTTTTATGAGTGAATGGTATGGTATGTATTTATATATCAAATAAACTATTTTTTAATTCCTAAGGGTAAATGGCATAGTTTCTTTTTTATTTTTTAAGGTATTCTTAGGTTAGTTTATGTATATTGTGTATGCTTGCTTCTTAGGTTAGCTCATGTATCTTAAGTTAGCTAAAAAAAAAAAAGCAATGTTAAATTTTGCATTGTAAGTATGCATATACTTCCTAACAAAGTTATAATCTGAGAGGGCTTTCCCTGTGAATGAACTGCAGGGGCATCTGAATGCAAGTATTAATGTATATTATACACTCTCACATACTGAGTGACTTTGTTGGCTCCTAGTGTATGTATATTCAGTACCCAGGTAGAAAATGATGACTAATTTGATAATTGCAGGGCAATAAATGTGAGACTTAACATTGTTTTTAAAAAATATATCATATATAAATTACTTTTCAAAATTAAGCCTGTTTTCATTCATTATTTTTTTCTTTGCTTTTTAAGTTCATTAAAAAATCACAAACACTGAGATGATTACCAGCTTGTAATAGGAAAATTCCATATGAAAACACCAGATAGAAATACTATTTTCTTGATCTGTTAGGCATTCTGTGGTCCTTACCTACAAAGTAGTCAGCATTTGTATTTTAAGCAGCCTTGATACTTCAACCATCACATTAAAAACGAACTTGTATTAAAATATTAATAGATACTGTTTCTATGCTAGATGCTACAAGGGCTCCTCCAAACACACACAGGCATGTGCACACACATACAGACCCACACATGCCTGCTCACATACTTGCCTGTTTTATTGTTGTTCAGTCACCCAGTCATGTCCAACTCTTTATGATCCCATGGACTGTAGCAATACGCCAGGTCTCACTGTCCTTCACCATCTCTGGAGTCTGC
This sequence comes from Cervus canadensis, assembly GCF_019320065.1. Lineage (NCBI taxonomy): Eukaryota > Metazoa > Chordata > Mammalia > Artiodactyla > Cervidae > Cervus > Cervus canadensis. The sequence goes on from NC_057413.1 coordinate 14,694,941, forward strand.
CCAAATTCACGTCCATTTAGTTGGTGATGCCATTTAACCATCTCATCCTCTGATGCCCTCTTCTCCTCCTGCCCTCAATCTTTCCCAGCATCAGGGACTTTTCCAATGAGTCATCTGTTTGCATCAGATGACCAAAATACTGGAGCTTCAACTTCAGCATCAGTCCTTCCAGTGAATATTCAGGTTTGATCCTCCCTTAAGATCAACTGGTTTGATCTTGCTGTGCAAGGGACTTTCAGGAGTCTTCTCCAGCGCCACAGTTCAAAGGCATCAGTTCTTTGGCATTCTACCTTTACAGTTCAGCTCTCACAACTGTACGTGACCACTGGGAAGACCATAGCCTTTAATATACAGACCTTTGTTGGCAGAGTGATATCTCTGCTTTCAGTCTCTATTACCCACCTCAGAGCTTAGGGTTGCTCTTGATTGCTATTCTTGAGCGCACCATTTGTAAATTACTTCCATAAGAATATACACTGTGATTTTAATCCAAAGCTCCAGCAGATGTTTAGAGCAATAACCCATGGTGGGGCTACCTAGAAAGTACCTGATCTTGGCTTCTAAAATTGTTTGCTGCTGTTCAGTCGCTAAGTTGTGTCTGACTCTCTGTGACCCTATGGACTGTAGCACGCCAGGACTCCCTGTCCCTCACACTCTCCTCTCATCTTCTGCCGCCCTCTTCTCCTTTTGCCTTCAACCTTTCTCAGCCTCAGGGTCTTTTCCAGTGACTGGACTGTATCAGGTGACCAAAGATCTACAATTAAGGCAGGCCAATTATCTTGTATACCTGCCTGCCTATGTGCTTATCTACCTGCTTTAGCCAAGTGGAGCTAGTGGAAAGTTTGTTTTACTGTCAAACATCAATTATATTTTAAGTCTTTCTCTTTGTATGTGGATGTAGTTTTGACTTAAGTCTCCATTTATATGTTTGGTGGTGTATACTTGGCATAGTCCTAGCCATTGTAGAATCCAGCAAGTGGAATAAGACTTGATTACTGCCCTTGTAGACCTTCTGTTTGGGAGATGCATGGCCATGTTGCATGGTAGATTTAAGGAAATACGTTGGTGATAGCAGGAACAGGTTGCTGAGGCATCACGAAATAAGAAGTCATCTCTTATACCGGAGAATCTGGAACTCCAAACTAAACCTTAAAAATAGAGAATTTTGAAAGGGGAAGTAGCCCAAAGATTATTCATTTGTTGTTCAGTCACTCAGTCGTGTCCAATTCTTTATGACTGCATGGAGTGCAGCACACCAGGCTTCCTTGTCCTTCACTATCTCCTGGAGTTTGCTCAAACTCCAAATGAAGTCCATTGAGTCAATGATGCCATCCAACCATCTCATCCACTGTCGTCCCCTTCTCCTCCTGCCCTCAATCTTTCCCAGCATCAGGGTCTTTTCCAGTGAGTCAGTTCTTTGCATCAGTTGGCCAAAGTATTGGAGTGTATGTAACCAACAGTATTAAGTGAGAAGAGGGACAGAAGGAAAAACAATACAAAAAATATCTAATTGTCTCTTTGGGTTATGTTAATATACATTAAGTTGTGGTTCTTCTAGTGGTAAAAGTATAGACTTTATGCAAGGGGTGAGCTTATTTTTATTTTATGTTTTGGAATCTACCTTTATGAAGTTACAAAGTCTGTAGCATGAAGCTGAAGATAATTACTGTTGGGAAATCTTACTTTGAGAGCCAAAGGGGGAAAAAACCCACCAAATTTATCCTGCTTGTTTTCTATTAACGTTTTAATTTGAAAATTGTCATACTGTAATAGGGCAATGCTTCATCTAGTGAAGTATCCTGTTTATACTAGAAGGGCCACCCTGAGTGTTTCCAACAGAAACTGCACCCTTTCTGGCCCCAGGTCATGTTCACTGGGAACCCCTTCCAAATTTATTTTTTGCAAATCAGTACAAGTTATCGCTCCTTCACTTACTAGTTAAGGAAGCTACCTTGTTGAAAAGCTATTCTGTTTATTGATGATTCATTAACATGTATGAAAATGTGTAACTATGAGTTTTAAACATTCTCCGAAGAAGAAGAATGTTAGATAATTTATGTCTTAAATGCTAACACATAAGCACTTTACTGGGTTGTCTTATTCTTACCATAGCCCAGTAACCCTATGAGGTGGGTATTACCACTGTCTTCATTCTTCAGATAAGAAAACCAGTGCACAGAGATTGAGAGGAGAACTTTAATTCACAAATTGTTTTACTTGTAAAGGTGTAATTTTTTTTGCCACAGTATGTACATTGCAAGTTACCCAAAGCTGAGTCCTGCCCCTTTAGAAAACAGAGATTTTTGTATAATTGTTTTTTTTTCACACTGTTCGAGAATCTTGATACTCGGGTGTAAAAAACCTGAAAGACGGAGAGAATCATAGCAGGAGGCCAGTGTATTTACTCAGAGTCAGTAGTGACGATAAATGTTCAGCCCTGCCTCCCATAGCCTTATAAATGGTAATCTTGAATAAGGAGGTGAAGGGCCTTCTGACTAAATACCCAGCCAAGAAATGTAGGTTTTGTGAAGGAGAACTTCAGGTAATGTGCTAGCAAGTTATTTTGCTGCCAAATAAATTCTTGAACTTCAGTTCCAATTTAGTAATCTATGTTTAACACAGCGTGTTTGTGTGTGTTAGTCGCTCAGTCGTATATCCCAATTAATTCCCGAAAGAGAAGGTCGATAAAGGATATCCATGAGTAATATCATTTGGTTATTTGAATTTCTTAATCAGAAGGATTTTTTTTAAACCAACTAAGCTGCTCCTAAGAAACTAAGTCGCTTGAGTTTGTCATTCTTTTCTTCCACTTTCGTCAAAATACTAGTATTCATAGTCAGTGGAAAGAAAATGAAGGGACAAAGGGCATGGGTGATACATATATATGACTGAGCCCCGAATAGCAAAGAGGCAGTCACCTCTATGGAATTAGGTGGCTCTTTGACTCCACAAGATCCCTCAAAATGCTTTTCTAATGATAAAGTTAGACAGCAGATGTGAGAGTGCAGTATGGTACTCTGAAAACTAAAATCACTGGACACATGCAAGTTATTAAAGAGCAGTTCCTGTTTTGACATTATCTCTTTCGGACCCTTAGTGACCACTCTCTCTCTCATCTCCCTCTCTTCCCCCCTTGCCCCCACCTCCCCCACCATTGGTGGGCCATAAGTTCGTCATATTTTTCTTATTGCTCGCATAAATGGTTTCCTTACCTCAGTTTTCCTTTTACCATTCTTTTTCCTGCCCACTTCACATCCTTGGAGGAATTTAGAACAATCTATGTATTTCCTAATGATTTCACTCAAACCTGCTCTCTTTAACTTTGCCAGACAGATTCTTCTTCCTGCTCTTCCCTTCTTTCTCCTCTTTGAGACTGCAGCTTATAGGTAGATGCCAGTAGGTGACCAGAGGTGAATTGACTGGCTTCGTTGTCTGATCCTGTGCCTTTTGCATGCTCAAAAATAAGTGTTTGCTAACTAGCTGAAAAAGAAACAGGTGAGGCACAGATTTCTTTTTCTTCTTTAGTATTAAAAAAAAAAAAAGTGTTGGCTTGCTGTAAATTTGGGAACTTTATTCAAGTACTCAGGATTCTACAGCTTCAACTGTTTGCCTTAAATATTGTTGTTTCTGCTGCTAATGTAACAGGCCAGAATATAACACTGCCTTGAGGCAAGGGAGGAGTGGTGCTTATTTTGAAGAACTCAGAAATCTTTTTAGTCTCTAGGATTTGCATGAGTTTATCTCTGTTTTGTCACCTGAGAGAGGCAATGACCATGGGGAAATAGCTCTTCTGTTGAATCCTCTGGAAGTCGTGTTAAACTCCCAGATGTCGTCCGAGAGTGCAGCCAGTGGACTTCACTTGAGGAGCCTAGAGGACTGGTCTGTTTTTAGCTGTGCTTATTCACTTGCACTTGTGAGAGTTGATCTGAGGGAAACCCTTCTCTGATTTGTTAAAATGATTAATGTTTTCTCCTTCCATCTTTCTCAAGGAAATGGCAAAAATCCTTCATCACCCCCGAGTCTATGCTTTTCTGCACATACCAGTCCAGTCCGCCTCTGACACTGTGCTCATGGAAATGAAAAGAGAATACTGCGTGGCTGACTTCAAAAGAGTGGTGGATTTTCTGAAAGACAAGTAAGTCTGTTAGCACTTAAGAAAATCACCGTTTCTTTTTTCTTTTAAAAGCATGTGGCAAAAATGCACTTATGGTAGCCACAATTAAAGGCACCAGAGAGAGGTGAGACTTTTGAAGCTTTCAAAGCCTTTAAGTTTTCCTTAGACACCCTTGATGTGGTTTCTTCTTTCCTCTCAGTTTTATCCACCTTCCATCTGTGCATCACACACCATTAATTTGTGTGAGGTTGCCAGTCTTCCCAAGGTAATGTGCATTGTGATCATTTCTGTACCTGACCTAGAAGATGAAAACTGCTTTAGCTTTGCTCTGCTTACATCTCCTTTCATGTGGCTTTTTGAAGTTGTCAACTGTTTCTGACATGGAGATAGGTCAAATCATGTCACTACAAAAGAGATAATTTTCTACGAAATAGCATTTTTGGAAGAGTATCTGGGAACGTCTTTGCTTTTACACACTTACCCCTGTAGTTTTCTTGAAGAATGGAGCTTTATAAGGAGGTTTTGAGATTCTGTTTTTTTTAAAGTTCAAATTGCCATTGACCAAAATTAAGGCATATTTACACAATCTCAGACATGAATGATAATTTTGCTTCCACAGAAAACACTTGCAGCCTATAATTATATTCTTAAAAATCCTACTTCTCATCATCACCAAGGGTTGAATGCCTTCTATGATTATACAAGGCAGGAAATAGTGCCGGCCAAGGTCATTCGAACGTTCTCAAGTCCAGGGCACTATTCTCCCCTTGGGGAGTATGTCATTTATCTTGGCATATTTGTGGCATGGGTCTTTCTACTTTCCATAATTTTTTTCCCATAATTTTTCCTCTGTTGTTTTTCTTAATTAAAATACAACTCTTTATTTCCATCTTGTTTATAATTATGTACCTTTGTACCAAGTACTACTGGATATGATTGCTTTATACAAATTGTAAGCAATTATTTTTTCCACCTTCAATTAGTCACTTATCCTGACTACATATGAACCTTTTTCTTCTGTTTACTTTCTCCTTCCTTTCTCATCTTCCCTTTATGTGTCTAATTTTTTTCTTTCACCTCTAGGCGTTTCTTGATTACCCTAACCACCAGAAATAAAGACACTTGGTTTGCATTCGAGCAAATCCAGCTAATTGTTCAAATATTCAAATCAGTGAATGGAAAGTACACTTATTCTAGGATTTCATAATTATAATCATTAAGTATATACAACTTTCAAAGTAGAAAACAGAATAATGATGAATCTCTAATACTTCCTGATTTTGAGAACTGAGGGCGAAGCTAAAGAATAAGGATTTTTTTTTTTGTTTTAAGAATAAGGATTTTTATGTTAGATGTTTGTTGCTGGCCTGTGTCCCTCCTTTGAATCTGTTCTAGCTTATTCTAGCTGAAGTTGTCTCATGTGCAGACAAGTTGGGCACACCAGTATTGGTGAACGTCTTGTTTTCAGAATTACAGATAAATTGTTGTGATTTGTGCTGTCCTCAGTTGCTTGGTCGTGTCTGACTCTTCTGAGACCCCAAGGACTGTAGCTCGTCAGGCTCCTTTGTCCATGGAATTCTCCAGGCAAGAATACTGAAGTGGGTTGCCATTTCCTCTTTGAAGGTATCTTCTTGACCTGGGGATCGAACCAGAGTCTGCTGCTTTGGCAGGAGGATTCTGTACCACTGGGCCACCTAGGAAGCCTCAAATAAATTGTTAACACCTGTGAAATTTCTTGCCTCTTGCTTACTAGAGCAGTAGCAGGTAATGCAGTGGCAATAGCAGATAAGCACATGGTTCATACGTTTGCACAAGATTTTGCCGAGAGCAGACATGTAGCCTATTGTGCAAAATAGACAAGAGCACTTTCCAAATAGTTTTATTAATGTGATTCAGTGAGGTAAAGGAATCAACAGCTTCCTTTGCCTCCATTTGGGTGAGTGCTGACTCAGTTGTTTGGGGACTTACTGTGGCTGCTTAACTGGGCAACAATCTCCTGACAAGTTCTAGCCTTTTATACTACTCCAAAGATGGACCTTTTAAATCTGTTGCCTCTTGAACACTTTCAGCAGCATCTATGAGCTAAATAGGGGTCAAAAGATGGATGACGTCAAGGTATTAGAAAATAGTGCTGAGCTCATTTTTCTTTCTTTGGATTCTGAATTACTCTGAGGCATCCACAGAGGTTTCCTAGAATTACCCAAACTGTCTAGAAGACTCCAGAACCTACCCAGGATTTCCAGCACTAGAAATATCAGAGGTCCCTACAAGAGGGAATTAGAGATTCCTGGAGAAGATAGCCCATCCCACCCAGCCATCCACAGTTTCAGTTTCAGGTGCTGTGAATCACTGGAACTGGAAAATACAAGTCTAGCCAGTTAGGATCCAAACTTCTTTTTTAAATTAACTCTTGTACTATTTATAGTTTTAGACAGTTCATCAGAAGCAAAAAATTGTATGTTTTGTCCAAACTGTCTTCTTGCTTAGACTAGTATAGGCTCACTCTTGTACAGACTCCAGTCTAACTTTACTCTTTAGTAGAAAACTTTTCCTGTCCTCTCAGTCCATCTATCCAGTGAATCATTTCCAGTGATGATGGATATGTAGGAATAAATGAAATATTTTAAGCTCTGACATTTGCTTATTTTTCCCTATAAAAATCTAGCATAACTTCAAGCGAAATAGATTCCTGCTTCTTGGAAACACCAAAGTTTCATGGACTTCTATAGAACACTAGTCTGGGTAACTGATCCAGCACATAGTTGTTTCATCCAGTGTTTATTAAAATTTAATACAGTGTTGTCATTCTTAGAAAGAAGGTCTGATACTACCATGTTGCTCCTGTGTTGTTGTTCAGTCTATAAGTCGTATCTGACTTTGCAATCCCATGGACTGCAACACACCAGGTTCCCCTGTCCTCCACTATCTCCCGGGGTTGCTCACACTCTTGTCCATTGAATCAGCAATGCCATCCAACCATCTCATCCTCTTTTGTCCCCTTCTCCTCCTGCCTTCAGTCTTTTCCAGCATCAGGGTCTTTTCCGGTGAATCAGCTCTTTGCACCCCGTGGCTGAAGTGTTGGAGCTTCAGCTTCAGCTTCAGTCCTTCCAATGAATTTTCAGGGTTGATTTCCTGTAGGATTAATTGACTGGTTTGATTTCCTTGCAGTCCAAGAGACTCTCCAGTCTTCTCCAGCACCATAGTTCTACAGCGTCAATTCTTCAACGATCAGCCTTCTTTATGATCCAACTCTCACATCTGTACATGACTACTGGAAAAATCATAGCTTTCACTATATGGCCTTTTGTCAGCAAAGTGATATCTCTGCTTTTTAATATGCTGTCCTGATTTGTTATAGCTTTCTTGCCACAAAGGAAGCATCTTTTAATTTCATGGCTGCAGCCACTGTTTGCAGTGATTTTGGAACCCAAGAAAATACTTCCCTTCTGTTTGCCATGAAGTGATAGGACCGGATGCTATGTTGCCCTGTTTTGTGCCTCATACTAAATACTTGACAATGGTGCTCACTGAAAATGGTAGGTCTGGTACTTGCCTCTTTTGCTTTTTAGCTTCTGTATAAATGTGGCCCTTTTTATTTGCATCTTGTTTCCTCTGAAGCCTTTTCTGTAATGAACCTTTAACAAATGAAGAGTCACATTAATTCATTTTTTCTCCAGCAGTGTGAGGCTTCTCAAATAATCATGTTATGAATTAGGGACGAGGCATTTCCTAATCTGTTTCTTCAAAAAATTCGATCTTTAAAACAACCTACTGCATTTAAGAGTGAAATCCACACTATGGGATTTTACCTGAAGCTGCACGCTCTTAAACTCCTCATTCAGCAGTATTTGTGGTGCCATGTCTCTCAAACAGCAGAGGTGAAATCTTTTTAATTAATTTTCTTTACAGTTGAAATTGGCCCGTGTTTTAGCTAGGAGCAGTAGAAGTTTACATATGAGCCAACTTGAAGCTGATTCATTATTCTCTTCAGTTGGTTGAAAGTTGGCAGCTACTATCATAACAGCAGCTGGATTGAAGATAACCTAGCAGTGTTGGCACGTGTGCAGGGATATGGGACTTTATTAAATCATGCAACCTTTGCAAAGAAGAGTGTCTGAATTACTTAATGTCCTAATTTAAAACAGCTGGTCATGAGCAGACACTCATATGACTGAAATTATTCTATTCAAATTTATTAATCTAGTTGGAAAATTAACTGTAGTCCTTTGATGTTTTTATTTAAATGAATAAGATGATTTCTTGAAAGATGTAATGGGATTTATAGGGATATGGAAGGAAACTATATAGAACAAAGCATGAGATGCAATTCGAGTTTTCAAGAGATTTGTGTTTTTATAATTTTTAGTAAATACCTCATAAATTTACTTTCATTCCCTGTCACTTTACTGGTTTCTCTGTTGTCCTCTTAAGATAATACTGGGATTTAAGAAAGTAGAAAATTTGAATCATTTACTTTTGTTTTCTCGTGTAATTTTAAAGAGTTACCTCCCAATGAGAGAATTTTTCATCATGATATATGAGAAGATTGTAATGAGGGTTCCCAGGACCTTGGGGCCTTAGATATAAACTTTGAGTCCTTCCCCATTTGAGCTGTGTTGAATTTACACAGTCACTCCCCAGTGAAAACTACATATTGTCATACATGTTTAAAAAATGATAACATGCAGAGTTCTCCTCTCAATCATGTGTTCTAATGCTAAGTAAAAGAACTGCTTAGTCCTCAGATTTACACATGAATGTGTGAACGGAACAAGCAAGAATGTCCTATTGATAGATGCCTCTTAAGAAATGAAATAGTTTATGAATTAAAAGACCTAACTGTTTATACAAATTATTTTGTTAAAAGTCCAGTGGCCTTGCGGTTTATGTTAAGTAGACCTTAAACATGGGAGACAAGATTCATCTCCTAGGCAAGGATGGGATGATTTGAGAGAATAGCACTGAACTGTGTATTACCATATGTAAAAAAGATGACCAGTGCAAGTTCCATGCATGAACCAGGGCACCCAAAGTCAGGACTCTGGGACAACCCAGAGAGATGGCGTAGGGAGGAAGGTGGGAGGGGAGTTCAGGATGAGGGAACACATGTGTACCTATGGCTGATTCATGTCGATGTATGGCAGAAACCATCACAATATTGTAAGGTAATTATCTTCCAATTAGAATAAATTAATTAGTTTAAAAGAGAAGATGTGATATGACACCTTCCCCGAGAGGATCTTCCCAACTCAGGGATCGAACTGAGGTCTCCCCCATTACAGATGGATTCTTTTACCGTCTGAGCCACCAGCAAAGTCCTATAGATACACAGTGGACTTAAAAAAAAAAAAGGATTCATCGCCCTTACTCAATAAATGAAATTTGAGTGAACTAATGACCAGTTTATTTTTACTTGCAAGTTGCATGGGTCTAAAGTAAGTCACACCATATGATAGCATCTTTGTGTTGCCTTATAATTTTATGATATTTGCTGTCTCAGAATTTACCTTTATCATTTGTCCCTTCCGTCCTGTGATATCCATTCACATACCCCTAAGTTTTCTATACTCAGATTTCCCAGTGAAATGCCAACAACCAATAACTAGTGAGCACTCAGGGGTTAAAGAGGAATCTTCTAGTGGTGAAAACAAAGCAGAGGTGAAGTGGCAGCTTTGCAGAGAAAGTTCTGACCTCTGATCTCTCCACTCTCCACTCCGACAACGAAGGTCACAAGGGCGCGAAGCCAGGGTCACCGGGGCAGGCTGGTTTCTCTAAGTGAGTCATGGAGTTAGCACGTCCAGTCTGTCCTGTGCCCTGCTTTGTCCATCTAGCTGAAAAAAAGTACTGCTCTCTCTTTAGCATGCTGAGTTCTTTTTCTTCCTTTCCTGTGCCCATACTGGAGCACAATCTGATAAAAGGCAGATTATATTAAACTTGTATTTTATTCCATCCCCTCCCACCTCCATCTAGTTTTATTCCTAGTGGCTTGGAAACTAGCAATATTTGTCAGAATAGAAGAAAAGAAAATTGCCAAAAAAAAAAAAAAAAAGAAGAAGGGTGATTCAAGAAGGATTCTGTAATTAAGTTTTCTTCCAGATGCCTTCCCAGATGTGTTTCTGTTCACTGAATACCCACCTCCAAAATAACTTAGGCAAAACACTTCCCTCAAATATATTTTCTGGCTCTTTATCATCATCTTTAATATCTTTAACTCGGTTGTTATTTTGGGGAGACCCTAGGGTCTTTTTCACACTTTTATCTTTTGTCAGATTTTTTTTCAGAGGTAGTAAAGTTCTGCTCTTCTCCCTTCTCTCCCCTGCTGCTTTTAAATTTTTTCAAGAGAATGAATGCGTATCATTGGAGAAGTTACCTGGTCAAAAAGCAATTGCTTTTTTCTTTTTGAACATGGTATTATATTTGGAAGATTTTGACATTATATAGTAAATACCATTTTACTTGTGGATTACCCCAAACTTGACTCATTGGTTTGAAGGTAATTAACTTTTCTATTGATTTAGCTATTTTCCTTCTAGCCCAGTTAAGAGAAAAGTCTCATCACCCCTAACTTCTTCCCACCTTCTTTTGTAAAATGATTGTAATATAATATTTCTTGTAGAAACTGAGATGTTACCTTCCTTCAATCCATTGTATGTTTTCTCTACCTAAGTGTTTTCTTGTAAACATTAGAGACTGTAAAGTCATGTACCAATAGTAAGCATTTTTCCTATCAGAGTGCTTCTTTTATTTCATAAGGCTCACACATTGTCATAATGTTGTCACAGAAACCTAGGCAAATATGTAGGTTAGGTGTTTTCAATCTGCACTATAGGATGAAAGTCAAGGTTCACATGGTTAAAAAGACTTATTGAAATCCCGTAGTGATTTAATTCATTATAGGACTAGATCTTCAGTTTCTACTGTTTCAGTCTTCCATCTGATTCTAATAATGTTAATTAAATGGTTCAGTTTTTTATTTATCTGTTTTGTGCCTAACACTATAATAACTGGAACAAAACCAACACGTATATTTATGAATATAAAAGTCATGGTTCAGCTTGTCTGTGAATGACAGGAAAAAAAAATAATAATGGCATAAAGAAAGTATTTATTTTTCAGTCATGTAAATGAAGTCCAGAGCTAGCAAATAGGGCTTTATAAGGCTTGGGCATATCAGGGATGCAGGCAGGATAAAGTTTTCATCTCATGGTCCAAGATTGAGTGCCAGCCGTCAGATTTACTTTCTAGTCTGTAGGAATGTGAGAGGCAAAGAAGAGTATGTGTTCCTTCTCTTTAAATGCTTTCTGAAAGTCATACATGTTACTTTGTTTATATCCAGTTGGTCAGAACCTAGTCATGTGTCTGCACTTGGCAGAAAGAAAGGCTAAGAAAGGTAACCTTTATTTTGAGTGGCTTTGTCCCCATTTGTAAATGAAGAACTCTGTTGGAAGTAAAAGTAGGTGAGATAGTAGGGAACAACTAGTGGTCTCTGTCTCAGCCTGTCCCGTTTGATCACTCTTCTTACTATGTACAGAGCTCATCCTTTATCTGAGAGATAACCCAAGCCCCATCTAGTTACCCTGTCCTACTGTACCATGATTTGTGGTTGATGCTCCTTCCTTTTTAGAAGGTCCAGATGTGGCTTTCTATGGACTGATGCTATAAACTAAAGAGTGGTGTAAAGTCTTTGTTTAAAATGGAATAAAAATAAGATGAGTATTATAACTTTTAAAGTCCCCATTTGAAGAACGGGAGAATGGGAAACACATTTCCGCTACCATTTGGTGGGAATTAACAAACCCTGCTTGGTAGAAATCATGAAGATTTTCTGCCCTAGTACTGAAATACATTCTTTAGTTGTCCCATCTGATAAGCCGTGATTTCCTTCTGTGGGGGCAGCTCCCCAGTTGACAGGCCTTCATGGCCATATCTGAGACAGACAGTAAGCAATGTGATCGTCTGTCTGGGTTCAAACACTTCCATCCCTGCTTCCTTCTGGTGCTGAGAGACGTGGAAATTGCTTTAAGAGCTGTCCAGTCTATACATGGCATCCTGCTGTATCTTTAGCAATTTGATCCCCTCAAAAATTTAGTATGCTTTCAGTCTGTTTGTTTCTTGTCAGTTCCATGAACAAGTGTAGTCAAAAGTCATGTCTGGACACAGTTTTGAACCTGAAGGCTGTCTTATTTATTGACCTCTGGCCTCTTTATCTCCCTCCTCTGAACTTACTGATGACTCCTTTCAGACCATCTAAAACACTCTTAATCCCATCACTGCCGGTAAACTGGGGCTAGTGTATGACAGGTCACCAGTTCCATCTTCCATGGTATTGTAGCCAGAGTCTTCCTTGGCTTTTGCAGACCTGCAGACCTCAAAATCACAGGATTCTCAGTCCAATTAGACTGTAATTCACAAAGATTTTCATAGAAAAGCTCTGTTTTCTTCCATCTCAGCTTGCAGCTGGCTAGCCCAAGTCTGTTCCTTGTGGCTAAGAACAGCAAGGAGAAGCCAAATAGTATTTAACATTCTGAATCATTGGTAACAATTCTACTGCTGCAGCATTTGTAACATTCTACTGCACAGACTTAGTTAACATTTGGTTTGTCTCCCAAGGTTCAGCAGGTGGCAATTTGACCAAGTATTTTGCCAACTTGTAACATTAATTAGCTTTCCAGCCTGCAGTGTGAGCTCTTTCTACCTCTTGCCCTGCTAAACTGCTGTACTTTTTGGTTCTGTTGCATGTAGCACTCCAGTTTAGATAAGGTTCAGTTCAGCTCAGTAGCTCAGTCATATCCAACTCTTTGAGACCCCATGGACTGCAGCGCACCAGGCCTCCCTGTCCATCACCAACTCCTAGCGTTTACTCAAACTCATGTCCATTGAGTCAGTGATGCCATCCAACCATCTCATCCTCTGTCGTCCCCTTCTCCTCCTGCCCTCAATCTTTCCCAGCATCAGGGTCTTTTCAAATGAATCAGCTTCTTCGCATCAGGTGGCCAAAGTATTGGAGTTTCAGCTTCAACATCAGTCCTTCCAATGAACACCCAGGACTGATCTCCTTTAGGATGGGCTGGTTGGATCTCCTTGCAGTCCAAGGGACTCTCAAGAGTCTTCTCCAACAACACAGTTCAAAAGCATCAATTCTTCAGTGCTCAGCTTTCTTTATAGTCCAACTCTCACATCCATACATGATCACTGGAAAAACCATAGCCTTGACTAGACAGACCTTTGTTGGCAAAGTAATGTCTCTGCCTTTTTTTTTTCCCATTTATTTTTATTAGTTGGAGGCTAATTACTTTACAATATTGTAGTGGTTTTTGCCATACATTGACATGAATCAGCCATGGATTTACATGTGTTCCCCATCCCGATCCCCCCTCCCCCCTCCCTCCCCATCCCTGCTTTTTAATATGCTGTCTAGGTTGGTCATAACTTCCCTTCCAAGGAGTAAGCGTCTTTTAATTTCATGGCTGCAGTCACCATCTGCAGCGATTTTGGAGCCCCCCAAATAATGCCACTGTTCTCTACTGTTTGCCCATCTATTTGCCATGAAGTGATGGGACCGGATGCCATGATCTTTGCTTTCTTAATGTTGAGTTTTAAGCCAACTCTTTCAGTCTCCTCTTTCACTTTCATCAAGAGGCTCTTTAGTTCTTCTTCACTTTCTGCCATGAGGATGGTGTCATCTGCATATCTGAGGTTATTGATATTTCTCCCAGCAATCTTGATTCCAGCTTGTGCTTCCTCCAGCCCAGCGTTTCTCATGATGTACTCTGCATATAAGTTAAATAAGCAGGGTGACAATATACAGCCTTGACGTACTCCTTGTCCTATTTGGAACCAGTCTGTTGTTCCATGTCCGGTTCTAACTGTGCTTCCTGACTTGCATACAGATTTCTCAAGAGGCAGGTCAGGTGGTCTGGTATGCCCATCTCTTTCAGAATTTTCCACAGTTTATTGTGATCCACACTGTCAAAGGCTTTGGCAACCTTAGATAAGGTTATGAATGGCCAAAAACATAAAATAATATCTCAAAGAAGATGGATGTATATTGCCCTCTCACATCTAAAGAAAAAATTGAGGAGGTAGTGATCTTGAGCTGATGGGATGGTCCCTAGTAGCAAAGATTCAGGATTTGATCTTGTTGCTCAGCTATCCTCAATGTGAGTTTCTGTGTCATGGTCCGTGATGACTGCTTAAAATCCATCCATCAAGTCTGCATTCCAGCTAACAAAAAAGAGAAAGAATTGAAGAAAGGGCTTCGCGGGTAGCTCAGTGTTAAGGAATTCACCTGCCGATGCAGGAGATACAAGTTCAGTCCCTGGGTGAGGAAGATTCCTTGGAGAAGGAAATGGCAACCCACTTCAGTATTCTTGCCTGAAAAATCCCATGGACAGACCAGCCTGGTGGGCTACAGTCCATGGTTTTGCAAAGAGTTCAACACAACTTCGCGACTGAGCAGGCACATACTCCTCCTTACCTTAAAAGTTAGCTTCTTGGAAGTTGTATATGACACTTCCACTTATATATCATTGATTATAACATGGCCAGCCCTAGCTGCAAGGGAAGATGGGAAATAATACTTCCTTCCAGGCATCCATGTGTCTAGCTAATGATATGTTTCTATGGAAGATGGTGGGAATGAATATGGAGGGGTCACCAACAATCTCCACTACTACATATACTTTTTAAAAAGTTCTTATGTTAAAGTTTGATAACTGCCTCTAAAATGAATTGTATTTGTAATCATAATTCTAAGCATCTAGGTATCTTTTCTCAATATCATACCTCCTTTTGCACATAAGCCAATAAATATTCTTTATTCTTTTATTGTTGCTGGTGGGGATGATGATTTTATTTTTTAAAATAAACACATACTGAAACCACCTCCCAAACTAAATAATATTTTGGCAAATTATCAGTTGTCTATTTTGAGTGATTGTCAGAAAATGTCATTTAAAACTTGAAGACTTGAAGACATTTAACATCTATATATATATATTTTTGCTCTCATGTCAAATAGAAATCAGTGTGAACTTCAATTTTTCTTATCTTGATGTCCTTTTTGTGTATACTATTAATTGCCTCAGCGTCATGGTGAGTCCCTTCTTGTGGTTCTGTAACTTCTAGGGCATATCCTTCTACCCACTGCTTGTATCTGTCACGCTAGATCAGAAAGTAGATGCCGATATCTTAGTGGTAAAGAGTCCACTTGCCAGTGCAGGGGACAGGGATTCCATCCCTGGTCCAGGAAGCTTCCACATGCTGCAAAGCAGCTAAGCCTGAGTGCCACAGCTATTGAAGAGCCTGTGCTCTGCAACAAGAGAAACCACCTCGAAAAGAAGCCTCCATACCACAACTAGAGAAAGCATGGCACCCAGCAGTGAAGACCCAGTGCAGCCAAATATAAATTAATTAATTAGTTATAAGAAAGTAGATGCAAAGTCTTAAGTATATCTCTTCTGCTACCATCTCCAATTCAAGACGACAGTACACTGGAGCTGCCAATCTGTCACAATATTGTAACAAATCAAATAAAGACTTTAAAAATGAGTGTGTTGGTCACTCAGTCATGTCTGACTCTTTGCAACCCCATGGACTGTAGCCTGCCAGACTCCTCTGTTCGTGGAATTCTCCAGGGAAGAATACTGGAGTGGGTTGCCACTCCCTTCTCCAGGGGGTCTTCCCAACCTAGAGATTGATCCTGGGTCTCCCACATAGCAGGCAAATTCTTTACCATCTAAGCCACCAGGGAAGCCCAGTATCCTTGAAAGTGAGCATATTTCTCTTCCCTGAATTATTATTTGGAGTAAATTGTTTTTAGTCTAAAAATGTAAATAAGACCAAGCATTAAATATGTTTAGAAAATACTGCTTTAACCATCCAATATTGGCTCTTTTTCATATATTTTCCCCTAATTTATTGTGATTCAGTGTTTTAATTGTATCATTTGAAAAAAATACTATTCTTTTCAGTTTTTCCTTGAAAAAAGTTGCTTCATTGTCTAGTTTGTTCTGACTCTTTCAACAGTTATAATTGGGTTTCATTCTTTTTTCTTCTTTTGAAATAATTTGTGCTTTCAAGAATCATGATATAATTAAATTTTGCAGAAAGTTTTTCTACTTAGAAGAAAGTCAGAATTCATCTTAACTTTTATAGCAGTGTAATTCCCTGAATTTTTCTTCTAGTGATAAAAGAGACTAAATTTAATGGGAAACACTTTATAACATTAAGAATCCTGGTACATAGGAAGCTTTAAGAAAACTATTCAATTTTAAAACATTTTCAAGCAATATTTTCATGCATAAAAGATGTATGTTTTCCCTTTCTGTAAGCTAAAATAAATCTCTGTTTTTTCCCACATAAATAAACAGCAGAAATATACAAATAGAAAAACATTTGCATAAAAGTATTTACACTTAGTGTCATGACCTTTTGTATATGTATTACTCACTGAATAATTATATTAATAGCTAATACTTATTGAGCACTTAAAAATGTCTCAGTCACTCTTCATATTGGTTTATATATATGAACTCATTTAATTCTTAAAACAACCATATGAAACAGGTGTCTTTGACAGTCACATTTTAGAGACAAAGAAAACTGAAGCACGGAGAGCTTGATGTCACATAGATAGTAAGTGACGGAGAAAGCTTTGAGCCCTAGTTGCCAGGTACCAGAGCTAGTTCTTTTTAACTGTTTATTGTGCTCTGCTATTGAATGTGCTCTCCTGTGAATAAGTACTGCTCAAAAACTGGCTCATAGACCAGTGCCTCTTTGCAAACTCTTTGTCATTGATGTACAAGATTATTACTGAAACTGAAAGCAAGCACTTAGATTTTCTAGTCATTTAACATTTCCAGGACATCAAATTTATGATATATATTTTTAGTAATTCATCTTACTTACATTTTAGAAATGTATCAGTCCATAATGAATTGGAAGGAAAACTGGTTGTTCTCCACAAATAGTTCAAGAAGCGCTGTTCTGAGTAAAGTGCCTTTTTATGGCTGTTAGGTGCATTTAAATTCATAATTTCATTCAGTTCTCACAATAACCTTGGAAGTTTATGGTGCTATTCACTTATTTTTTAGGTTGAAAAACTAAAGATCAGAGAAGATATATATACATATATATGTGATAGATCTACAATTCAAAGCCTGTTCTTTATTCTATAAAATACAGAAACCATATTCTTCTGTCTCTGGTGACATTCATATTGAAACATATAAATTTGTTGAAGCCTTTCAAGATATTTTTTTCTTTTGTCGGTTATCTTCATAAAAGAGAACTTTGAGAAAGTAAGAATTTTTTAAAAATGTAAAGATTCTTGAGCTCTACGGAGACTAATACAACCTGGTCATTTATTAATACTTTGGTAAGATATTATTTTTATTTTTTAGAGGCAGTTCTTCAAATGTTTATTGACAACTGTAGTTCCTTCACTTACTAGTAAATATTGCTTGGAATGAGGACTTCAGATCTTCTTATGGTAACAGTAGAGGATAAGGTAGCATTTCCTCAGATTCCTCATCTATAAAATGGAAAGGGTGTGGGACTTGCCTGGCGGTGTAGTGGCGCTTCTACCAAAGTGGGTACGGGTTTGATCCCTGGTTGGGGAACTAAGCTCCCACATGCTTATGCAGTACTGCCAAAAAAAAAAATTTTTTTTTTTCATTTAACTTTCAAAAGGATGAGCTAAGTTATTTTGAATTCCAGTCTTACTGAAGATTTGTATCATTTCCCCCCCTCCCCCACCCCACCCTTTTCTTAGCTTTCTTCTGATGAATGTTAGTCTTTTCTTCTTTCCGGTTACTCCCATTCTCCAGAAACCCCTCATGGAGCCTGCATTTACCTGTGACTCATTCCTCCTCACGCCCACTTTCTCTTGAAGAGTGGCCGCCTCCGCTGCCTGCCTCCAGCCTCAGCTTTCTCTCCCTCCTCAGTCCTCTGGGGTCTGGTTTCTGCCCACTCTGCTTCACTCCTGTCAAGTTCCTCATTGCAGACTCCGGCAGGCAGTCTTCTTCCAGCCTCAGTTTCCTCCTCTCTTACGCTGGCCAGCTCCCTCCTGTGAGTCAGGCTCAGTCTAGTCCAGGCTTGTCCCCTCCCTCCCCAGGCCTCACACACGTGCATCCATCTACAGACTGCTTTTCAAGGAGAGCCTTTCGCCTGGGTGTCCCTCAAGTGCTCACCTTTCATGCTTACTCTTCCTGCCCTTCTGTTCATCTTACTAAGAAGCCCCCCATTCATCCACCAAGTCAGAAGCACGGTTTTTTGGACTTCCCTCTTACCTTTTCCCACTCAATCTCATCTCCCACCAGGTCTCATGAGTTTGATCTTCCACTCAACTCGTGTCCCACACCTTATCCCCACTGTCACTGCCTTCATCGTGGAGGTTCTCTGAGTTGCGTTGCCTCCTAAACTTCTTCCGAAACTCCAGGCTCATTCCCTCCAACCCATTCTTATCTTCGTTGCCAGATTGTTCTTTCTAAAATATGTACTGACCTTGTATTTTTTAGACAAAATTATATTCCAGTAAAAAAAAAAAAAAATCATTCTTCGATCCCCATTTCTGGCCTTCAATACCAGAAATGACAACAGTAGCCCTTATACCAACTCCTAGTCACTGATGTGTATGCCAGAAATTCTGCAAAGGATTTCACCTGCATAATCTGCTTATAGTTTATCTCCATTGTGGTGTTTCCCACATGGTTCTATGCTTGTGTTTCCCTCCATAGACACTCCCCCAATCCTGTATAACTTCATGAGTCTCTTCATGTATTTCTCTCCAGCACCTGCTATAGTGCCTGAAACATAAACCCATTCTATTTCTGCTGAATGAAGGGTTTCTGTTGTTGTTGACATAGGACTAACTTGTGTTGTGGGATGTGGAGACTTCAGAAACCTGTAGTAGAAAAGCCTACAGTAAGGACAACAAAGGCTTTTGCTAGTGAGGACAGAATACTTGTCCCAGCTCAGGGAGCCAGAGGCCCTGTAACCCAGCGCCCCTGGCTCTTTCATCATCACCTAGATGCAGCAGGTCTCAGAAAGGGTGAAAACGATGGTCTTTATGCTTTGATTCAGTGCATACAGCCTCCTACTAGCAGCCTCATGCCCACATGCACCATACTTTAAGGCAAAATAATTGTATTCTGTAGAAAATAGCCTTGGAAATTTGGTTCCCTTCCTCGCTCCAGTTTGTCTCATTCTTCACTGCCGACCCCCTTCACTGAAAGACAGTGATTTCGTTATCGCTACTATAAGAGAGCTGACTCTTCCAAGCTGTTTTTTATTTCCTAAATGATCAGCCTTCACACAACACGGTATTCTCTGGTTAGCAGCAGAAACGGTTCTTCTTAATTTCCTTTCTTGGGTGTTTAATTTAAAATATATAAAGTTTAATTTAATTTTTTTCCATTTCTGAGGTGTTCAAAGGGTGTAAGCTGAGCTTGTGAACACTTTTAGGTCAGGTTACCAATAGGAATTTGACATTTATATGAATAAGAATAATACCAAGAGTTACAAAAGTTAATAAAGAATTGCAAGGACTCTCAAGCTCTGTGCTTGCGGCCATAAATTGATTGCCAGCAGGAGTCAAACAGGAGTCTCTCCTTCCTCCGACTTTCTCCCGTGGGTAAGCCATTGCAGTGTTTGGTGCACCAGCAGAAAGGGCAGAGTGAATTTACGCCTTCCTTCAAACAAATTGCTAGAATATTCACTGCTTAAGATAGGTGTAGATTAATAGAATTTCTTACTTAGCTAAATGTAGGGCTCAAGATTACTTTTCTAGAAATAATACCAAGCCAAGAGAAATAAATCTAACAATGCAGGCAAGTGTACACAGACAGGCTCTGTTTGGTCCATACTGTATGTTTCAAGACAGGATTTAGCATTTCTGTTTCTGCTCTAATAGCAGTTGAGAAAAACTAAAGAAACACTGATTTCAGAGGAACTAATTTGGTGCTGATTCCCTAAAAGAAAATGCAGAAACCAAAGTTGATCCTTCAAGTATAAATATGTATATGTTCAATTTTTCATTGTGTCTGTTTATTTCATATTGGTTTAATAGAATGTATTCTTATAAAAATGTCATTGAAATATTGGAATAAGCTTGTGTTTAAGTGATAGAAATTATACTTACATATAAAATAGAAGGATTGTCTACCCTTTTGCAAATATTGTGACTTTGAGTGCTTTTGGTAAAGGTGAACTCTTAAGTCAAGCAAACCTTTAATGGCCTAAAATGAAATAATACAAGTTTCTGCATTATTTTATCATTTCTAGTCACTACTTTCCATTCCTTATTGTGGTCAGGGTATCTTTTGTGAAGGTAGGAAGTGAACTCTTTTTGGTCTGCATTCCCTCACATGTTGTTTAAGTTACATCCATATATAAACTAGGTGTGTTTTCTTAGTGGCAAAAGGGAGGTTATACCTCGCCTACCTTATTTCATTTCTGTTGCCTTGTCATGTGTCATATGTCTCATTTGTTGGGTGTTTTCTTGTTTTGGTTTGGTTTTCACTTTTAACTATGATAATTGATTTCTATTGTGCTCGTCATTGAGTTATTCCTTTTTTCTTTTCTCTCTGTCTCAGCTGAAAAAGAAACTATTTCTGGGTGCCCGTTAGTTACAATACTGCAGATGTATTATTATTTTTTTTCCTAACTGAGATCCCATGTGTTATTCTTTCTACTGCTGTGTCAAATACTGTGTACAGAATTAGAGTTTCTAAAGGAGTTGTTCTTTGCATTAAAAAAAACAAAAACAGACTGGAGTCTAAATGGCATACGTCTTAGTGGTTTTGGGTATGATTGGATATATGAAATGTAAATAATAGCTTTGCCAGCGCCTTAGAAGTCACTCAATATCGTGGTAAGTAGCCTGTGCTTCAGCTGTTGTTCACAATGAACTGCTGTCTTGTGTGGCATGCATCTTTTAAAAAAAATTTTCCTTACTTAATTGGATGTACATAAGGATCATCATCCATACAGCATTAAGCAAAATATAACCTATTTAAGTCTATCCTTAAAAATGTATCATATGCCGGCAGGCCACTAGGAGATGCTAAATAACAATATGGCCATTTAATTTACTTACGTCAGCTAGCATGAAGGAAGGAACCTGAAATGTTGCTTCTGGCTTCTATATATATATATATATATATGTATTTTTTTTTCCACTTTACCTTTTTTCAAAGCATTTTATTTATGCAGTGGTCATTTTCTCTTTCCATCTTCACCCCCCAAATATTTTTATCTGCAAATTAAAAATGCTTCTTTAACACCAGCATCCTAAATGATACTGTTTAGAAGTTTTAGGAGCTATGGTGGTAACCTCATTAGAAACACATGTTTCTTCCTCTTTTTCTTTTATCCTTTACTCCAAAAAAAAAAGAAAAGATATGTGGTTTTGCCAGTTTAATTAGTATGCTCATGAACGTAAGGAATGAGAAGGAAGCCTAGAAACATAGTCTGTCTTTCCTTATTTTCAACCAAAGCCTAGAGAAGTTTTGGGGTTTCTTTGATTTTGTTTTTTCTGTTTTATGTATATTTAACAGGGTTGCAAAAAAGTCGGACATGACTTAGCAACTAAATACCAACAAATGGCAACATCAGTCTCTGGTTTTCTGTGGCACCTCTTGACTGCCGTAAAAAAGGTCGTTTCTGAAAATGTCAGACAGAAATCTGTAAGTTGGTTGTATTGGAGATGGCCGCATATCTTCATTCTGAACAAGAACTTTTTTGTGTAGAAATAGTTAAAGTCAGAATGTTGGAGCACAGGCCAGATAAGCTGGGTTTAAATCCTGACTATCTTTGTAATATTGACCCAATTGCTTAACCTTTTTGGCCTTGGTTTTCTTACTAAAATGGGGATAGCAATACCCTTTCTTTAAGGTTCTAAGACAGATGAGCTAACATGCAGCGAGATATACCTAGTACAGTGCTTGGTATGCACTCTTTAAATTATTGCTTCTACTTTTTCTTCTAATAGCAATAACAACAGCAGCACAGCCACTACACAGAACAGTTGTTAGGTGATAACTAAGAAATAAAAATACAATGCGCATGGCCCATGCAATCTAAGATACACACAAAATCAGTATGGAAGAAGAAAAACTCACTGAAAATATTTTTCTATTTTATTTTCTTCTGCAAATTCTTAGAAAGTGTCCCATTAGGTTAAAAATGTAGTTTATTTGGCAGAACTCATCCAAAAGATTGAGAAGAAGGTGAAAGTGTAACACCTACTAATTAAAGTCTACTAATGTCTCTAAGGGTCATGCTTTGAATTGGGGTCACTTTTTTTTTTTTTTTTTTGAGAACTAGAATTTCTATCACCATTTCAAGACCTTTCTCCCTTGTTTACTCCATGGCCTCATTCAATCCGCAGTTGTGCCAGTCCTCTAAACCTTTCAGTCTTTCTTCTTCATTGTTGTTGTTCAGTCACTCAGTCATGTCTGACCCTTTGCGACCCCATGGACTGCCACACACCAGGCTCCCCTGTCCTTATTGGGAACAAAACTAGTGAAGGTGATGGAATTCCAGCCGAGCTATTTCAAATCCTGAAAGATGATGCTGTTAAAGTGCTGCACTCAGTATGTCGGCAAATTTGGAAAACTCGGCAGTGTCCACAGAGTACTGGAAAAGGTTAATTTTCATTCCAATCCCAAAGAAAAGCAGTGCTAAAGAATGTTCAAACTACCTTACAATTGTGCTCATTTCACATGCTGTCAAGGTAGTGCTCAAAATTCTCCAAGCTAGGCTTCAGCAGTACATGAACTGAGAACTTACAGATGTACAGGCTGGTTTTAGAAAAGGCAGAGGAGCCAGAAATCAAATTGCCTCCTCACTGTAAACCTTTGCTTTCCTGGAACACCTCAAAATCTTCGTCACTGGCAGTTAATTTTGCATGAAGTTATTCTTGTTGAAATGTCATTGATTGATAATGCCTGAAAACTTCTTTCCTAAATAAAATTTACATTTGGCTGGGGTCTTTATTGACTTAAGGAAAAGAAGAAATAACAGAAAATAGGTTAAGAACTCTGAAGAGCCAATATGCAAGATAGATAATCTACCCTCTTTCAGTAATGCTCAAAATTAACTCTTGGGCTAGGCAGAAACCTGTGCAACAACTCAGGAGAATACTTTTCTGTATTTATTTTAAAACAATGGAACACATGCCTGATTCATGTCAATGTATGACAAAACCCACTGCAATGTTGTGAAGTAATTAGCCTCCAACTAATAAAAATAATTGAAAAAAAAAATAAAACAGTGAAACAGGGTAATGTGTTACACTACCCAGAGATGACAGAACTAATTCTGCTTCTAAATGAAACTACATTTTGTACCTGGGGGCAGAAATGGAAGAGGCAGTGGTTAGGGTAGATTATCTTCAAAACTCTCATGGCCTGGCTACTGCCCAGAGTCCTGGGAGATGTAATCAGTTTCAGTTAATTCTAAACAATAGATTGTGGCGGGAACTCCAGTAAGTGGCGGGGTGACTGCGCCCAAACTGTTGATTTAAGTTGTCAAGAGAGCTTGACTCATACTTAGACCTAACACCAGTTTGGATCAGCTGACTTATCTGTAAACCATTACCAGTAAAGGAGGCTGCTTTTGTGTGTGAGGAGGGAGGGGATGACCTCTGGTCATGTTACCCCTCCTCCCACTCTCGGTGGCCTTCCCAGCCTGGCCACGAAGCTCTTTCAGTGACTTTTCATCTGCCCAGGCTTTGGCTTCTTCACACCACTTGTTCCCATCACTGGTTATCCAGTCACGGCCCCAGGGAGATGCCAGTGTGGTGGTGGGGTGTAGTCGCCAAGTCGTGTCTGACTCTTTGTTGTGTTTTAGTCACTAAGTCACTAAGCCAGTGTCCTGTGTGCTTTGTCTGATTTCTATTTATTTCTGTCAGTGATGTTTAATAAGAAGTGCATTCGTATTCACTTTATCATGTGCTGCATCTATGTTGCACTTCATGATTTTCGTAGGGAATCATATCTGTCCAATATACTTTAGGCTAGGGCAGGGCAAGAAGTACATTGCATCAGCATTAATCATCCTTGTTACCTTATGATTAGATCACTTGGGTTAAATACTGGTTGGAAAAATGATCTAAGGTTGAAAGCATGAGGATGAATATGGGCAAAACATTAACAGTTCAGTATGATTTTTTTTTTAAGTTTGAAGGTAAATGTTTCTCAATTTGTATTCAATTGTTTTCTACCATTAGCCTGAAGATAAGTAGTGATTCGAAATTGAGACACACAGACAAATGGAAACTTGTTAGCCCTTTGATATGGGTTTAAGTGTATTTACTCTGAAGTGACTGAATGTCCATCTATAGGTATGTTTGTTTCAGTAGATCCTCTTAAAGGGTACTTTTATTTCATGGGGAGGTCCTGTGAGGAACTGGACCCCAGGGGCTGAGCCAAGGTGGCTGTGACCTCACACCCTCCTCTTAGTGCCTGACTCTTGAGTCTCAGCAACCCTTGAGGACCATGCTTTGATGTGGTTATCTTCATGTTCTTTCTATGAATTAGTTTTTGGTTTGGAAAGCCAAAAAGCTGCAGCTCTTTAAGGACATAAATCAAGTGATTTTCTTCTTCTATTGCCTTATCACACTTTATTCCCTGTCTCTTTCCTGTTACAATTTTGGAAGTCTCCAAATCATTTAAAAGATTTGCTTCTCAATCATAAATGATTCCATTTTCTAACGACTAGTATTTTATCTTTTGGAGACAGAGAGAGAGAGAGTGTGTGTGTGTGTGTGTGTGTGTAAGTTGCTCCAGTCGTGTCTGACTCTTTGAGACCCCATGGATTGTAGCCCTCCAGGCTCCTCTGTCCGTGGGATTCTCCAGGCAAGAATACTGGAGTGGGTTGCCATTTCCTTCTCCAGGGGATCTTCCTGACTCAGGGTCGAACCAGCATCTCTCTCCTGCATTGGCAGGCAGCTTCTTTACCACTAGTGCCACCTGGAAAGCCCCTTCTAGAGAATATCTGCTACAAATTTCCCTTGGTTTTTTTTTTTTTTTTTTTTAATTTTTTATTGTTATTATTTTTTTTTTTCCAGTGGGTTTTGTCATACATTGATATGAATCAGCCATGGATTTACATGTATTCCCAATCCCGATCCCCCCTCCCACCTCCCTCTTGGTTTTTATTTTACTTTTCTGTTTCGTTTTCATTTATCTTAGAACAGAGTGCAAATTTTCATGAGAATGGAAGCAATGGAATGGCATGATATATTTTTATTTACCATTGATCATGGCCATTTCGCTTTTCCCTGGCAAAATGGGGACAAATCCATCATGGCTCTTTAATCATTTTCTATGTCATTCACTTTAATGGGGTACATTAGTTACTCACATGGTGTGACATGGGAAAGGAAAGTTACAATTGTTTTCCTTTGGTTTACATAATGTCTTCACATGAGAAGAAACTGTCCTCAAAGAATGTGTCATGAATTTTAGTGTGTGACATTTCCTTTTATATTAATTTGTAAATAAATATATCATAGAGATAGTAAAATAACAAGACATGACAGTTCTATTTTAGCCAACAAAATAATATGCATATTTTTAAATCTGCTAGGTTTTACTTTACAGAGATGACTTGATAAAAAGCATCAATATTTGGGGGGGGGGGAAGAGAAGAAAAGAAAAAAAGAAGAAAAAAAAAAGCATCAATATTAGAAGTAAATTTTTGAGGGGACAAGGTATGAAACAGTTTGATACATGACATGAGCTTATATAATTTTAACATATATTAACAAAATTTATTCATTTATACCTACACTCAGGAATTGAGTAGTTTATAGAGAAATGTGAAATGTATTTTTTTTTTAATGCAGTTGAAGAAATCAAGAAAAAGGAGAAAGTCAATGTTGGCAAGATAAGATGATGCCAATGGTCAGGTTATTATTAAAAATATACATCCTCCAGTGTCGAGCACTTTTCAAGTTGGTTCTGGTTAATTGTCACTTGTACATTTGTCACCCCATCCTTCTTCTTCCCCCAAATTCCTTCTGCTTTGTGGATTGTTAAGATGGGCTAAGATAGTATTTCTTATCAGTGTAATTAACACTCAGACACACTTTTTCTGATTAAGCATGCTCTTATCTAGTTGTTTTTCTGTATGCTTTCAGTTTGTTTGTTTGTTTGTTTTAAAGACTTACTTGTCTGCTCTAGTTTTTTGTCTTGACTTGGTTTTGCTTGTTTATATTTGTTATAAATTTAAGCAAGTTTTAAAGAAATGCAAAGGTAGATAAATGTTCTTGTCATCCGTCTCCCTCTAGAACTTTCAGGCCACCCCTCTGACTTCTTCCTTATTCCATTTGGAGACAGAGATTTGGGTCTGTTAAATGAGCAGTGAAATGGAGATGAATGAAAAGAATTCAAACTATTGTTTTCTCTGGGCCTTGGAAACGAAAGCTTTAAGGGAATTCTTTGAATATATATGTGCTGTAATCATTCTCTTTGAAATAAATAAATAGTAAACTGATTTTGTGAACCCTTGCTGCTCTTTCTAGCTGCCGAGGAACTTAATATCAAGAGAGAGAAAGCTTCATCCCAAACTTGCCTGACAGCTTGCTCATTCATCTGCTTGCTTTTCATTAGTTTATATTATGGACATGGAAGAACTTTATAGAAAAGAAATATAATGTCGGTTAATTTTCAACTATTTATTATTGTTCACTGAATTTACAGTTGAATACCTATTAGTTTGTATCCATTTCTCTCACATCATTCTCTTGAATACACATTTCCATGATTCAGTGTTGTCCATGTATTTATCAGTTTTAGAGGTTATATCACTTTTCAGTAAGTTAACATTCACTTGTTTCCTTAGTTATTCCTCATTGTTGAACATTTGAATTGTTTTCAACTCCCAACTATCATGTAAAGAGTTGGCTAAGAATTCCTTTTCATTTTTCCTGAAGTGGAGACTATAGAAGTTAAAATTCATTGTATAGTTGTTTCTTGGTATCCCCGGAGAATTGGTTCTAGGGCCCCAGTACATGTCAGAATCCGTGGGTTTTCTCTTTCAGTCTGCTTTCCATATTCATATTGACTCAAGTCCCTTACATAAAGTGGCTTAGTACTTGCGGCTCTCATGGGTTCCATATCCTTGGATACGGATGGGCGACTGTATGTACAGCTAATGTATTAATGTTAGATAGTACAAAATTATGATACTATAAGTTGCATTTTTCATTTATGTAGATTCACTGTAAGTAGATTATATATCCATATATATTCAAAATAAACAGTATAATTTTGCTCATATTATGGGATTCTTTTGAAATAGGCTGTGAAGACATTTATTTGAAATAAAAAAAATAGGTTTGTTGAATTAGAAAAATTGATTTAATCGTTGTAACTTCAATTTGAGTCTTATCTTTTGAATGCAGAGAGTAGACTCATCATGTTCTGAAGTTCACTTTTGCTCTAAAAATGCTACCATTCTAAAACTTGGAACACAGGTTTGCTGTTTTAAATTGTTATACATTATTATTATTATTATATCTTTGCTTTTTATGATATATTCTTGGCCCTGATTTACTTAATGTTGAGTCACAATCAGGAGGACAGCAACCAATATCTTTATTATTCCTTTGGGAAAAGGCAGACTTTCATGATGTTTTTTCCAGGAATTTATTTTGGAGAAAAGTGGAAAATACTAATGTGTGAAAACAAACAAATGTGTGGTTAACTAAGATGTTGTCAGAAAAAAATGGCCTCATTTCTAGACACTTCATCTCTTATTGGGCATGATTTTATACATTATGTTGTCCGTTTACAATAATGAGTGGCTGCCAGAGGGTAAACTTCAACCTCCCTATGCTCTCTCTTTCCTGTTCTTCATCCTTGTCATGAACTGTCATCATTTGATCTCTCCTAATTCTCTGATCTCCTAGTATCCACCTGGCCTGGACCCCATTGTCCTCTCTTAGTGACATTCTTTGATAACTGCTTTGACATTCCTTTACTTCTAATCCCACCCTACCACTAGCCTTGCCCCTACCCCTAGCGTTCACTTCTCCCTGCTCCAGATTGCTAAATATGCCTATAGGAGTCTGGCTTAAACCTTACCAAAGGAGTCAAATGTTTTAAATCTTTATCTAGCCCTTTTTGCTGGTCATCGCTGTTTCCTTTTTCAGTCTGCTTTCCATATTCAAATTAGCCACATCCATTTTCCGCCCCCCCCACCCCCCCCAGCCCCGCCACCATCTCTTTCAAGTGTAATACCCCACCTAACATATTTGGCAATGAGATGGGACTCCCAGCAAGTACCACCTTACCTCCCCTCCTTGTGGAATCAGAAGGTAGTTGTACCCTTCCAGTTTCCACATCCTTCCTGCCTAAGAATCTGTTGCTCCTTGCTTCTCTCTTCAGCCGAACTGATGCAGATCCTAATGGAAAGAGAAACGAGAGGCATGGACCACATTCTGGAAAACAGAACGCAGTGGGGAAGAGCCAAGCAGTTACAGCCAAAGGCTTTGGGCTGGGAGTCTGAGGTGGAGATCACTAGGCCTGGGGTGTTCAGTAGGGCTGGAGAGGATGAAATCCAGGGACGAAACACAGGAACTGAGGAGGAGTCAGGGAAGCCAAGAAAGGAACAGATGGGCCCTGGTTCTAGGGAATCTGAAGGAAGCTGGTATGACAGGGTCATCTGGGAAGAATGGAGTCACTGTGGTGAAGGTAAGCCCAGGATCTGAATCAATGAAATACCTTGGTTATGAAATAACTTTCAAGTAGGTCCTTTTTTCTGACTCTTAACTCACCTCCCATTTCCAAAAATTATAATAGTTAGCCTTTAAGGATCTGTGCCAGGCAGTATCTTAGAACTACATAAATGTTAATCTCATTTGATCTTCCCAGCGTTCGGCTAGTTAGGTTTTACCTCAGTTTGTAGACTAAAGCATACAACCTTAAAGAGGCTCAGAATTTCTCTAAAACTGGGGGGTGATGCTAAAGATCATACAGCTCTTTACCAAGTACTTGCTAGACCTTTTAACCTGAATGTCCCATTGATGATTCAGATTCAGCTTCCAATGGAAATCGTATTCCCTTCCTCAAGCTGGCCTCACTGATTTAAAGCTTTATTGTTTCTCTTCACTGTACTTATGCTTTCAGAGTTGCTACAACTTAAAATTTGGAGATACTGAACTTAATGCTCTTCTCCTCCTCCTCCCTCCCATCTAGCAATTAACTGGTTGTCACTACTCTCTCTCTCTTTTTTATAATGTTGATCACTCTCTGAATGAACAAGAGAAAAAAATTAGATGAAAGTCAGAGTGGAGATCATTGGAAGTCAGAGTGATGGAGGTGGTCATGGAGAAGCCCTGTGTTCCTATAAAATTTCCTATGAAACTTAGAGCTTCTCTGTAGGATAAATACATTTTGATATGTGGATTAAGTGCTCTAACTTTAAGGTTTGTATGTGTATATGAGCATCAGTTCAGTTCAGTCACTCAGTCATGTCCGACTCTTTGCGACCCCATGAACCACAGCATGGCAGGCCTCCCTGTCCATCACCAACTCCCAAAGTTTACTCAAACCCATGTCCATTGAGTCAGTGATGCCATCCAACCATCTCATCCTCTGTTGTCCCCTTCTCCTCCCACCTTCAGTCTTTCCCAGCATCAGGGTCTTTTCAAATGAGTCAACTCTTCGCATCAGGTGGCCAAAGTATTGGAGTTTCAGCTTCAGCATCAGTCCTTCCAGTGAACACCCAGGACTGATCCCCTTTAGGATGGACTGGTTGGATCTCCTTGCAGTCCCAGGGACTCTGAGGAATCTTCTCCAACACCACAGTTCAAAAGCATCAGTTCTTCAGTGCTCAGCTTTCTTTATAGTCCAACTCTCACATCCATACATGACCACTGGAAAAACCATAGTGTTGATTAGACAGACCTTTCTTGGCAAAGTAATGTCTCTGCTTTTTAATATACTGTCTAGGTTGGTCTTAACTTTCCTTCCAAGGAGTAAGCGTCTTTTATTTTCATGGCTTCAGTCACCATCTGCAGTGATTTTGGAGCCCCAAAAAGTAAAGTCAGCCACTGTTTCCACTGTTTCCCCATGTATTTCCCATGAAGTGATGGGACTGGATGCCACGATCTTCGTTTTCTGAATGTTGAGCTTTAAAGCCAACTTTTTCACTCTCCACTTTCACTTTCATCAAGAGGCTCTTTAGTTCTTCGCTTTCTGCCATGAGGATGGTGTCATCTGCATATCTCAGGTTATTGATATTTCTCCCAGCAATCTTGATTCCAGCTTGTGCTTCGTCCAGCCCAGCATTTCTCATGATGTACTCTGCATATAAGTTAAATAAGCAGGGTGACAATATACAGCCTTGACGTACTCCTTTTCCTATTTGGAACTAGTGTGTTGTTCCATGTCCGGTTCTAACTGTTGCTTCCTGACCTGCATACAGATTTTGCAAGAGGCAGGTCAGGTGGTCTGGTATTCCCATCTCTTTCAGAATTTTCCACAGTTTATTGTGATCCACACATGAACATCAGTTTCCACTAAATCCCGTCTTCTGCTGCTTTCTTGAAATCATCTGCAGATTTGTCATGATGAATTTCATTTTCATTTTTTTTGTAATAGAGAAAAAATTTCAGAAAAAGTACAAAGGGGATACAGTCAAAAATAAGTCTCTCACTCCAGCCAGTCAGTTTCTTTTTTTCTGGGGTATTTTTAATTGAAGGGAGTTGATTTAATTACTCTCTTGTTCCATCCTCTCTTTTCATTGAAGCTGACAGGGGTTTTAGTACAAGTCTAGGACTTGGCCTTAGTTCAGTCTTTCTGTCTTCATTTCTTATTACTGAGTGATAGATTACGACATCTCAAAGCCCAGTCTCTTTCAAGTGTGTTATTTGCATGACCTTTGAATATTATTAGGAAAATGCTTCAATGTCCCAGGGTTCCCCAAAGTGTGGAGTCATCTAGGCCTTTATTCCTGCATTACCTGTGGTGACTTTTCTTTTTCTTTTCCTTTGTTTGCCTAGGACCTTCCTGGTTTATGCCTGTTGTCCTGGCATATTTATTAATAACACCATGATTTCACTCCGCAGTGCCTGTGCTTGTATGAAGGATAAATTGCTTAGACACATAATCTGTATCATTTAGCTTCCACGAAGTGCACCTTTTTCAGCTTCTTCTTTCTACCATCCTGATACTGTTTTATTTACTGACAACCCACCGACCTTAAAGCTCACCCCGTTACATCATTGGTCATATGCACAATTAAGGGGAGGATGATGAACAGCGTCAAATACGGTAAGTAGGTCAAGTGGAATCAGGGCAGAAAATAACATCCATGGATTTGCCAGAGATGAGGTCATTTCATCGCTGTGCTGGGGCAGGAGCCAGGTTATAGCAGGTTTACCAGGAAGTTAATCATGAGGAAGTAGAAGCAGCAATGATGGACTGTTCTTCCAGAAGTCTGGAAGGGAAAGGAAAAAGGGGAAATATTTGGAGCCAGTTAGGGAGAAGGGATGGAGGACCCAGGCAAGACCAGCTGGGTAGATTTTTTACTTAGTGTAGACAAGCCACCGTATAGAGAAGAGCATGGTGCTGCTAAAGGAAGGAGCAAGCATTAGGGACAAGAAAGCCCATCAGGGTCTCTAGCAAAATGGAATGCAGAGCACAAAGAAAACAGTAAGTGTGTTTCTAGGAACCTGGAGGGAAGATACAGAAAATGATACCAAACCATGCTGATACGTGTGGATGAAAACAAAACGCTGGTCCTGCCCGGTGGTCTCCATCGTCCTCAAGGAGCCAGTGTTATTTTCTCTCACCATGTTGGGTTTGCAGCTGGTCCTCTTATGAGTTCCCCACTCTTTACCTTTGAGCTGTGTTTGTCTCATCTCTGGAGATTCTAACATCCTCTAAGTATTTTTAATTTAAAAAAATGTAAAGGAAAAAACCATTTGGAATTATACCTATTTAATTTTAAGTAAGTGGCCAGTTAAAGCAGCTCATAGATGAGCTAGTCCGATAGGCTTTATGTTATAGAGATGAATGCAGTTTTTTAAAGCACACATGTAGTTTGATTTCAGGGCTGGCCTGTACCTAGTAAAGTTAGCCAAATCACTGAGGAAAACATCTGCTTTGTTATCAGGCCAACACAAACTGCCTACAAGTTCAGTGCATAAAAGACTTGCTCATGTGAACATCGGGTTAGTTTAATGCAGCTGTTTGTTCATCCAACCAAAAAATGGATAATCTAATCTCAGCAAATTATTTTTGTTATTTTTTAAAGAACCAATTTTGGTTCAAGATAAATATGAAGAAATAAAACACGAGCAATTCATGTATGACATTTTCCCTATGTAAACAAAAGAGACAAGGGTACAAAATTCCATTTTAAGAATTTTATTTGTGAGTTGTAAACTCAATTACTTTTGAAATCTTTTAATCTATAAATTTTGCAGTGTAGTGGATTTGTCTGCATGGCATGTGTAGAGATACAATGTGTTTTTACTGGTGCTCATTTTTTACAGGATGCTGAGAACTTTTCATGTTGATATATTTATTCTGTTAATGTTTATGCTTGTTGGTGTTTATGCTTGAGATTCAATACAAATTTTATTTCAGCATCTTTCTCTCCTTATCAACAGCAGTCTTAGGCAGTCTTAGGAAAATATCACAGGAACATATAAGATTTAATTAACATCAAATATTGCCTAAAGAGTCAAGTTCTCAATAAGCAAGGTTTTGAGAGCCTCGATTGGATACTGGGCTTGTTTCAAATCTGTTGAAATTCTCTTTATAGAATTGTTCAGACTAAAGTGCAGGCAGCCTCTGAGACGAGGTCCACCTGCCTAGTGCCTTGGGAATCTCCCGTGCTCTGGTGCTTATCTTTACTGTTAAATGATATAGCTGCCATAGATTTTGTTTTCAGCATAACATATCTGAGAGGAATGCTTTACTTTTATATATATTTTAAACTATTCAGAGTATTTAGAGAAGCATCTATTATAGGGATCAGCAAGATTTTTCGATAAAGGGCTGGATAGTGTTTTAAGATTTTGTAGATCAAGAAACAAAATCAAGGATGATTTATGTACCATCCATCTCTAAAGAACACCAGCCTTCACAAATTTTTATTGTTAAAATTAAAAATATAGTAATAATGTACTATAGTATTTAAAATATTGACCTGCTAGTAAGAAGGATGGAATTAATTTATTTGAATAACATTTCACTTATTGGAGTAAAAAATTAATGTTCCCTACCATCACTCAGTCACTAATATTCATTTGTCAATGTTGATATCTAATGAGACTTTTTATGTATTTCTTTTTTTGAAAATATCTTTTCACACAGATCCATAATGCTGAATATTGGTATCACTTCATGATATCAGTATATCATGGCTTTAATTCAGTATTTCTATCACTTGGCATTTATAGAATTCTGTTAGATCCTTTTTTTATATATATATTTTCCTTTTATCAAATCTGTCACTTCCAATTGAAGGTTGAGTGGAAACTCCTCTAAGTCATACAATTAAATGATTGTTGAATGTGGATGTTTCCCAAGCACCTGTATTAAGATCAGAAAAAACGCTGCTTATACTGTAGTTTGAACTCAGAAAATAAATCTGCTGGAAATTTGTGTGGGAATGGAGAGCATGCTTCACTTTTGACAGCATAGTAAATACACAAAGCACATGAACATTGTGATGTAAACACTTGTGATTTAAACAACTTAGTTGTCGTCATAAATGAGTTTGTGTCTGTGTGTGTTAGTTGCTCAGCCATGTCAGACTCTTTCCGACCCCATGGTCTATAGCCCACCCGGCCTCAGGCTCCTCTGTCCATGGAATTCTCCAGGCAAGAATACTGGAGTGGGTCGCCATTCCCTTCTCCAGGGGATCTTCCCAACCGAGGGATTAAACCTGGGTCTCCCACATTGCAGACAGATTCTTTACCACCTGAGCCACCAGGGAAACCCATAAATGACTTTACTGCAGTATAATAAGTTTTGCATAAAAGCTAAACTTGCTGTTTAATAGGTTGATTCATTAAGAAATTGAATAATTGAGTTGAATTCATTAAGAAACATTATCAAATCTATAACAACGTATAATCTTCAAGACCTTTTGATAATATTGGTTGGAGTTGATTCTTCTTGTCAAGAAAAATTTCAGTTATCAACCTCCATCTCAAAAAAATCACTATATGACTTTATCACTGCTAAGCCTTTGAAGTGGCTTGTGGTAGGGTGAGGCCAAATATTCAACTTCTGTCTCTAACAAAAATTCAAGGAATTGATGAAAGTTAAGTCCACAAGAGTAAGTGGAATTGTTGGTACTCCTGGCTCAATAATATAAGATTCAAATATTTCCACCGAGTACCTGCTCATCAGTATCATTGGCTTTCATTCTCACAAACTTATAAATTTGTTCACCTAAGGCTTTCTTTGTGTTTCATTATTTTTACCTGCCATCAGTTATGTCGTAGCAGATTCCACTTCAGATTGTAATGAATTGCCGTTTTCTCAACTCCTTTGAAAATATTTTTGCCTGTAGGTGTGCCATGCAGATTATTCACAGAGGCCAATTTTCAGTTACTTCAATTTTGGCATGGATTTCACTCATAAACATGCTTCCCAGGTGGCTCAGTGGTAAAGAATCTGCCTGCCGGTGGAGGAGCCACAGGAGATATAATTCCATCTCTGGGTTGGGAAGATCCCCTGGAGAAGGAAATGGCAACCCACTCCAGTATTCTTGCCTGGGAAATCCCATGGACAGAGGAGCCCGGTGGGCTGCAGTCCATGGGTTGCAAAGAGTTGAACACATCTGAGCACACACGCACCTTCTACTTAACCCAGAAACAAAAATAACTTTGCAGCACTTGTGACATTTGTTAATTCATCAGAGCCAAGGGTTACATGTCATAATCATTCGCTTTGTTTTCTAGTTGATTATGGGCGTTGGTCCTAATATCCTCAACACTGTGTGGATAGAACATTGAAAAGAAGGAGGTTGTGGGGAAAGATGAGGCCAGAGGAGTTAGGTTGTTACAGGCGTTACCTGCTTGCTGTTCATAATACTAGAGATGTATCTTCCAGGACATTGAAAGTTTCACGATTTTTTGTTTGTTAGCTTGCTTAGCCTCACAGGCCTTTATTGAGAGGAAAAAAATATCTCCAGGGTAAACCCAATCTGGAAGAGTTAAATGTGAAGTTGTTTTGGTTGAAAAGTCAGGAAGTGGGAGACCTAGAGCCTGTGGTCCTAAAGTGCCACTCAACCCTGTTCCCTTAGCCTTTCGTGCAGAACAATTTGAAACCACTGTTTTTAGCTTGACTGGGGAACATGTGATAAAATGTCCTTTGAGCAAAGTGCCATTGCATTACCAGAGCAAGAGGGAAGAGACTTAACCAATCACTGTTATGTATTAGACACTGAGCTAGTAAGTCTTTTAAAATATCTCAATACTCATGGCAATATAATGAGTAGATATCACCAGTTTGTGAAACGAGGAAAAAGAAACTTCAAATTCATGGTTAGAGAGGTGTTTTTTGTTTGTTTGTTTGTTTGTTTGTTTTTAAGTATCTGTAGAATCTCAGCTCTCAGGAACAGTGCTATTCAATAGAGCTTTTTACAATGATAGTTACAAACGAAGGTTCTTTATCTGTGCTGTCAAATATGATAGAAAGTAGGCGTATGGCTACTGAACCACCTGAAAGGTGGCTGGTGTAACTGAGGAACTGAATCTTAAATTTATTTGCTTTTAATTCACTTTCATTTAAATAGGTAGATAGCATCTCCTATATGTGAAAATTTAGCTCTAATAACAGTCTCATTCAAACTGATTTGTTCTCCAGTGATCCTCTTACTTTCATTTCCTTGGAAAGATTATTATGTGATTTATATTTATCTTAGACTATTTTGTCATGTGTATCAATAAATATTTAATTTCACTCATTTAAACTAAAAAGCTGACAATCAGGCCTCAATAAAAAAGCATTTATGGGATTTGATTTTTCCTCCTTAACAGGAGGAGTAGATCTTTCACTGATTGATTAATGTTTAGTCAGCACCCACTTTGTGCCAGGCCCTGAGCCGGACCCTGGGAATGCAGTGGTATCAGGACTGTCAGTGTCGTCTGGAAACTTAGCAGTCCCAGTGGAGAAAACGTGGACGTAACAAGCAATTACACTGGAACATTAGAAAGTATGGAGGACTTGGCAGCTTGGAAAAGGAGTGAGTTAGTCAAAGTGCAGGGCAGTTTTCCTAGAGAACATGCCCTTTAGTTAGAGACCGGAATCATGAGGCAGGGTTAGCTTTTCCAAGAAGACGTGGAGCAGCAGTAAGGAGACTGTCGTTTGTGACGTCTTCAGCTAGAGAGCAGGGACTGCAAAGAAGGGATGGAAGTTCAGTGGGGTGGACTGGGACAGGATACGAGGTTCAGATGACGTGTCCTATACAGCTCAGTTCCCTAGGGGCGCATGGCAGGGCACAGAGGCTAGGAAGGGCTGGCAGGGGGCAGGGGACAGAATAATTGGCACAAACTATAAAACTTAGATGGTGTTTTGGTTTAATAAAAAGCAGGGGTTTTTTTTTTTGTTTATTACTACACTTACTAGGCATGCTTACTTTCATTACCATTCTTTATTAATTAATTCCAGCTTGAGAGAATTTGGGGGATCACTCAGTAAGAACTGTAAATCTACACTCTTAGAAAGATGCTTCTCCTCTTACACCTCAGAAAAATCCTTTTTGTACAAATCTGAAATTCCTCTTGAAATGGTCATTTTTCTTAAACTGCCTTAACATATTATAGTACCTTAAAGGCTTATTCGAGAGATACGTGTGTGTGTGTGCTCAGTCATGTCCAGCTCTTTGCAACCCCATGGACTGTAGCCCATCAAAATTCTCTGTCCATGGGATTTTCTGGGCAAGAACATGGGAGTGGATTGCCATTTCCTTCTCCAAGGGTCTTCCTGACCCAGGGATCAAACCTGCATCTCCTGCTTTGGCAGGTAGATTCTTTACCACTGTGCCACCTGAGAAGCTTCACTTGAAAGATGGCCAGTATATAAAGCTTCTCCATTATCAGTTTTTAAGTTAACTTTTATTGCAGTATAGTTGTTTTACAGTGTTGTGTTAGCTTTTCTCGTATAGCAGAGTGAATCGTATACATGTATCCACTCTTTTTAAAATTCTGTTCCCATGTTGGTTATCACAGAGTACTGAGTAGAGTTCCCTGTGCTATAGGGTGGGTTCTCATTATAATTATCTATTTTATATGTAGTAGTATGTATATGTCAATAAATCCCTATTTCTCAATTTCTCTCTCCTCCCTCCCATATCAGTTTTATGCTTAATCTTTACTTTCCTCATCTAGGAATAAAGAAAATATTAGTTGCCTAGTGTATTTAGCATTGGTGTAGGTAGTAGCACTGCCTAAGAATGAAACCTCATGCATGAGTATATTTACTCTTATATTCAGTTTCTTCCTTGAGAGCTGAATATATGGGACCTATTTGTACATATATATCATGTAAAATCGTATACATTAATTAAATGTCTGATGATGATATTGATAACTAGGCATTTCACTCAGCATAGTTTTCTTCTTACATCACTAACCTAATGAGAAGTGGGTGCGATTTTCAACAGCTCGCCATTAAGCTTTACATTGATACACGCCTGCTCTAAACTTGTGAGAAACCTATTTAGAAATTAGCACCTTGTAGAATATAGGGACTATTTAATTAGGGCCTCTACCATCATACTTGTGTTTTAGTGTGTTTAATTTCTTGCTAAATATTGATGAACTTCATAATCTTCATAATTCCAAGAGGATTTAATTAATTTTTACTTTTGGAAGCATGTCTGTAAAAAATGAAATCAGAGCAGTATTATGCCTATAGAAATCACTTCAGATATTTTCCCTTGAATAACTGCAAAGTATGGTTGAAATGTGGGGAATTGAGCCACATGAACCAATGTCAGTCAGTAGACTTGTCATATAATTTTCTCTATTTTGATGTCTTCCATTACATTTTTTTTCTATTCATGCATGATGATTTTAATGTTTTACATGGAGGAGTTATATAAAAAATTAGTGTAGTTTCAGTGGCTGATTTTGTGCAACAAACATTAAATCAGTTCCCATGAACAGCCCCTTGGTGCAACCCTTAATAAATGCAAACTTTATTTTTAGTAATGACCTTTCGTAATGTGAGCCTTGATCCATTGAGATGCTCTTCACTTTTGATGCATCTCCAAATCCCTTTTTTTATGCATTTTAAATCAACACACGCTTGCTCTGAATTTATGCATGTGGATTGACGGAGATGTAATTTAAACACATCTGTTCAAATATGCATTTCAGATCAACTTGGTGCCGGTTCTCATAATACGATGGAGTTCTTGACGGGTATTATATCCCTAAAGTACACAACAGATGGCATTTATTAGAGAATGAATAGAAATGAAGTTTAAGGGTGTTGAGCTTTTTGTCTTAAGTCATTCATTTTTTAGTCATAAAACAATAATGGTCTGAAGTCCTGTGCCCCTGTGATAAAGCTTTGTGTGAGCCTGTTCTGTTTTAGATGAATGTCTCTTTGTCAAGATTAAAAATATTTTTGTTGATGGCTCACCATTGCTGAGAAAGTTAGATAAAAAAGGGATAGAGTAAATAGTAGGCTGTTAAAAGTTAGTTACTAGCTATAATTAATACTTTACAAGCCATATACATTGAATAGCTTCTTGAAAAATCTTTACCACTTTAGGCATATGTCAATGAAGAGTTTCAGATTTATTAAAAATATTGTTACATTAATACTTTGGGGTCCTTACTTCAATGCTAAAAGTGAGATTTCTGTATTAATCTTCAAAGCCAACCTTTGTAACTTTTAGTACAACTACTTGTACTAAAATAAATGACATAATATAATGTCATTTATTATAATAAATAATATTATTTGCTATAATAATCTATTGTTATAGATTATTATAATAATATTATTATAATCTATAAAAGGATGATCTAAAATAAATGTAAATTAATTTAACATAATAATCTATAAAAAGATGATCTAAAATCAATATAAAGGAACTCATTGCCTTTCAGATTTACCATTTTCAGTTGTGAGATATGCCTAAACAATTGTTATTTCAACAAACGTAGAAAAATATGACATAAACACACATTGTGCATTGCTTAATTCCTTGCACCCCTCACTGTCTGAAGCGTCGTGCCCCCGCACGTATCTCTGTGCCCGCTCCTGTGGATGAGAAGCTGACAAGACTGCAGTGGCTCATGAGATGCTGAGCCCTTGAGAACAGTGAGGACTGAAAGGTTTTCAGAGCTATAATAACTAGTTTTTAGCACGTATTTCCTGTCCTAGAGTTTATAATGTTGGGAACCAGTCCCTAAGAGCTGAATCAAGGATAAGAAACAAAATCTATATATGCACGCCTTTCCCCTGCATTTAATGGGAAGCTATATTCTCGCATCTGTAATCAGATGCAGGTAAACTAGACTGAGATTATTTTTTGAGCTATTACTGACTTCTACAAATAACACCACAAATAAGTCTCCCCCTCTCCCCCCCAGAGATTTAGACAGAGGGAGTGCAAAAAGAAAGTCATGGTTTGTAAGGTAACCTGCAGTTATGTTAGGCAGTAATAGAAAACATTTTAAAATATTTGAAATAATATAATTGCTTTGCACTGGGAACACGCACATGAATAAAAGATGTTAGCAGGTGTCCTGCTAGTATGGAATCTCATGCTGTTGTATTTATTGGAAATATGCACACCATCAGCAGATTTAAATTTGTAAAAAGTAATTGGACCAAGTTTGAATAAAAAACTCAGGCTTAAAATCATGTAACTCCTTTAAACTGAATTTCCAATTTAATAAAATAGAGTTTCTGCATCAAATTACCTTTTATCTTAGATTTTTCACTGTTATTCTGAAATTCATATTTCTGGGTATTTCATACTTTCCCCTTGAAAATACTTTAACACACAATATACAGTAATTGCCTATCATATGTGGTGTGTCCTTTGCATAATATGATAATGGTTTTTGTAGAATTTCTAATATTTGACTATTAGGGACTTAATGTTTAATGTCTGTCTTGGTTGTAATTTTTATGGTGAGTAGCATACAGATTTGTAAACATCTCTTTATTATAGTTGATGTACAAAGATTCATTTTCTTGTTACTTCATGTTCATCAGCACAATCTGTTTTAATACAATAAATTACATGCATAACAGTTTTAGCTTTGTATAAAGGAATAGTCGTCTATAATACTAGAGTGCAATTTGCTTTCTGGTAAAAGTGTTTTGTTTTGTTTTGTTTTTCTCCTTTGGTTCTGTTTTTATTCTCTTAATGTTCTGAACTACATGGTAAATGTAGAGTCAAGTCTTAGTCCATCTTGAGAGAGTGCGCCTGCCTTTCCAGCGCTTCATATCATGTGGTCGTTATGCTTACCTTTCAACTTTACCTTTTAACTTTCCTGCTATGTAGTCTACCACCACTACCACCATCCACCCACCCCTGCTCCTGTGCTAACAAACACTGTCTACAATTGACATACGACATTATGTTAGTTTCAGGTGTACAACATAATGATTCGATATTTGAATGTATTATGCAGTGATGGCCACAATAGGTCTAGTTAACATCTGTCTTCATGCAGAGTTACAAATTGTGTGTGCGTATCCGATGAGGACTTTTAAAAAAGATCTACCCGTTAGGTATGATGTGATAGCCATCGGTTGTGTTTTACCACCTTGAGTTTCTTCTTTTACTTTTTTGATCAGAAATTGATTTGTTAAAGCTTTTTGGAAGTATTCTTCATGATTGGCGC
This sequence comes from Cervus canadensis, assembly GCF_019320065.1. Taxonomy (NCBI): domain Eukaryota; kingdom Metazoa; phylum Chordata; class Mammalia; order Artiodactyla; family Cervidae; genus Cervus; species Cervus canadensis. Next base: position 14,735,908 of record NC_057413.1, read on the forward strand.
TACATACATAGACTGAAGTGGAATGTCGAGTCTAGTGATGTCACACTTGGTTCATTTCAGGAGATTGTACGTTAGAAGGTGGCACTGTGGGGCCCTGTGCACCCTGTCATGCCTTGTTGTTATCATGCCAGCAAGCCTCTGCAGTTTTTCCTTGTGTCCTTTCTCTCCCCATCTCCAAACCCGTATTATTCCTAATTTCATGTTCTCTATGGTTCATAATCCCATTTATCTCACCACCTTCTCCCAAGCATGGAATCTGGCCCCGTCAGCCGCGTTACTGTTACCCCCGCTGGTGCATAGCCCTCCAGTGGACTCTGATTCTATTTGCTCAGTCCTTTGGTTTGCAGGTGAAATTCAGTTATTGTGGGCTTCCCAGGTGTCTCAGCAATAAAAAAAAAAAATCTGCCTGCCGATGCAGGAGACGCAGGAGACCTGGGTTCAATCCCTGGGTCAGGAAGATCCCCTGGAGGAGGAAATGGCAGCCCAGTCCAGTATTCTTGCCTGGAGAGTCCCATGGACAGAGGTATTTGGTGGGCTACAGTCCCTGGAGTCACAGAGTTGGACATGACTGGGCACGCCCACACCTTTCAGTTGTTGTATGTTGGAATGCATCAAATTGCCTTTAAATCAGGCTTTCATCTGGTAGCTCTTACCACCCCAATGCCTTTCTGATAGACTACACATCTCTGTTTACATTGGTGCTCACACACCAAATTTTTTGGTGGTCTAACATCACAGTACAAAAACCTTTTAGATGGAGTGTGGTTCCTGAGAGTTGTCCAGTTCAGTAGGTTTGAGAGGTAGTCCTGTTCCTCTGTGCAGAGGCTTTGCCTCTCAGAGCCTCTGTGAATCTCACCCCATCCTTCTGAGATGGTTGCTTTGATGTCTGAAACAGCACAGAGACAGCAATATCAGCATGTGATACATTGTGGTTCTTTAGAGCAGTTAGTAGTCTCTGAGCTGTATGCGAGACAGAGGTACTTTGGTTTTTGTGCCAGCCTGTGAACTGTCCAGGACTTGGAATCCAGCACCACCACAGTTATCTTCTGACTATTCCTTAGATTGTTTCACCAAAAAAGGATACAATCAGGGCTACTTTCTAGACCTTGCATAATTTGGGACGTGCTGTGAAGTGTTAAAAATTATCAAGATTTTTTGCTTCCTCACTGGCTCTCTGAGCCAAGAGCTAGTTCTGTCTGCTAATGTTTCTAATCTCCTGGGAACCTATCTCTTCTTCTGATTTGGGCACTGCTGAAAATGTGTGTGATAAGATCTGAACTTTCATGAATATCTTTTTGCTAGCTACTGGCACAGATAGGCTATCTGGTGAGGATTTTTTTTTCCCTTGCTTTCTCTTCTACATTTCTTTTCCTTGGCTGAAAGGGTAAGTATCTGAGTAAAGGACTGGGAGTCAGAAACCATAATCCCAGGCCTGCTGTCCTGTTAACTCACTCTGTGTGACTCTGGACAAGCGACCTTGTCCTCAGTGACCTTGTTTTTTAGCATGAAAGTAATAATTGCATAACTGAGGAGAGACTGAGCAGGTAATGTTAAGTGGGTCTTTTTGTTATTTCATGGTTGTGGTCTCATCAGATGGCACTTGTGTTTCTGGATGAATGTCTCAGTCAAGTCACTCTACAATGACGTCCGGTAGTTCGTGTTTCTGAAAAAGGAGGTCTTTTGGAATAATTGTATATAGCACTCCTGGACATGCACTGCCCACCATCGCAGGGAGGCAGTTTGTCCTTTAAAATCACAGACTCTGAAAACAGACCCAGGCTGTACTTCTCATTGCTGTGTGACATTAGGCAAGAGGCTTAATCTCTCTGTGCTTCTGCTGCCACATCTATGAAATGGAGAAAATATTACCTATCTCATTAACTGCTGTGAGGATTAAATGAGTCAGTATATGAAAAATACTTGAAGAATGCCTGGAATAGGGTAAGTGTTCAATAAGGTTCAGAGAGGCTGGCGTCAGAAAGCGCCACACAGCCAACCTGGAGCTGAGCTAATTCAGGTGTGACTAGCTGTGTCTGTCTTTTCTCCTAACGGTGACTTTGGAGTTTGTTATAGTGGCCTGATGTTCCCTTATGCAGTGGCTTTGCTCCTGGCTTTTAGAATGTTTCTTGGTTTAGGATCGGCTTCCACCAGCCTCAGAGTGAGGCCCAGTATCCCAGCCCCGCTAAACCCAGCGTATGAGGCACAGGCCGCCTGCACACAGCTGCTGTGGTCAGAATGGAACTGGATTACTCACCGTCGGGGCGAGCCTCAAGCATCTTCAGGCTTGGAGAAGCATGTCTTAGGCCGTGCCGTGGAGGGCTGGGGGACAGCCGCTGCTGACAGACCAGCCTAGCGTGGTATGAGACAGAGCAGAATTGCTCCTTTGGAGGGAGAGATTTGCACAAACGGGGGATCCAGAGGCAGTGTCATAAAGAGTGACGGGCCCTTCATGTAAAATCTACAGTGTTTCATACACAAGCCCATTTCATGGGATATTTGTGTGGAAAGAGCTCTGGTCCCTTGCTGCCTCTCTGCCACAGCAGCCCCTTGAGATGTTCCCTATCCTGCTGCTGGGAGGGGCATCCCCAGAGGCTCACTGGGTAAACAGTCTGCCTTCAATGTGTTAGACGCAGGAGATGCGGGTTTGATCCATGAGTCAGGAAGATCCCCTGGAGGAGGGCAAGGCAACCCACTGCAGTATTCTTGCCTGGAGAATCCCATGGACAGAGGAGCCTGATGGGCTTCAGTCCGTGGTGTCTCAAAGAGTCGGACGCAACGGAAGGGACTGAGTGTACACACACTTTACTGAGAACGTACCATCCACTTAATAAGCAGTTTTTGAATGATGGGACTTAGCACCCTCAAAAACACAAGGAAGCAACTCTAATGCAGCATTAGAATGAAAACTTCTCTCCCAAGTCTCATACATCTGGCTTCAACTTCAAACATTCCAGCTCAAACCCCATTTCACCAAATTTTAAACTGAAAGTTACAAATAAACGCAGGTCATTTAAAATGAGCTTTGACCCCTTGTAAATGTTTTACTTATTTCTAGAAATAAGAATTAAGAGTGAAGCAACTGTTAGTGAACTAATACATATTTTTAAAAGTACTCACTGGAGAATCACTGCCCTCATTGTAAGCAGGATAGATCAACTCTGGTGGCCAGTGTCTGGGCAGCATCCATGAAGCCTTTACTCCAAAGAGAAGCTTGTCACTTAAAAGCCCTAAGAATCGCCCCTTCTCTTCCCTTGCCAGATAGATAAAGGCCAGAAGTGGGCTTCTAGGACTTTGAAGTAGAATGCTGAGATTGATATTAGTCAGAACAGAGATTACTCGTTAGTGCATATAAATAAGGGGCTTCCCAGGTGGCGCAGTGGTAAAGGATTCATCTGCCTGTGCAGGAGACGCAAGAGACACGGGTTTGATCCCTGGGTCAGGAACATCCCTTGGAGTAGGAAATGGCGACCTGCTCCAATATTGTTGCCTGGAATATTCCACTGGACAGAGGGGCCTGGGAGGCTATACCCATGGGGTGGCAAAGAGTTGAACACAACTGAGTGACTGAGCATGCTCACACACACACACACACATATGAATAAAGCCTATTACTTTATTGAAATTTTTTGTTCATCAACCCTGTCTTTTTTCCCAATTCTCCCTTACCCGTCACCTTTAATTCAATGGGCACCTTTATTGAGCCTCAACTATCGGTAAAGCTGCTACAACCTTGCTGAAGAGTATGAGAATGTGACTCTAACCCCATCCTAATTCCACCAGGTGCTTATGATTTACTGGAACGCATAAGACAAGACAACCAATGTGAAAGATGCCAGGTGCCATCATAATCTGGCCTTCACAGAGGTACGAAATAGGAACCAGGGAGTCGAGATGCTGAGAGAAAATCAGAAAATATTTTGTCTGAGAAATGTGTCATGAGGGATGAATTGTACAGATAGGTGCTAATAGATTGTGCACCAGGATTCCTCAGGGAGAGAGTATTCTGATTTGAACTGTATCAAGAGGACTTTGGTGATAATGAAAAGATTGATTTGGGCTACATTTTGCAGAGCATCATATGCCCACTGACACCTCCTCCCTGCCCCCACCCCATCCCCCAGCCAGTTACCCTGGAGTGTCCCTGGGAGTACTTACCAACAATTAGACTCATCAGTTTGTTTGGTTGTTTACAGTAGCTGCAAGTAATACATATTTTTGGCTTTGTGATTGCAACCGTCACAATTGCTCTCTTCTTGTAGCCAAAGCAGCCACAGTTGACATGGATATGAATGAGTATGGCCAAGTTCCAATAAAGCTTTATTTATAAAAATAGGCAGTGGCCAATTTTGCCCCACAGGCCATAGTTTGCCAACCCTTGATCTGATTTTGAGAGTAAGCAAAACAAAACAGGAGTTCAGCCAGTGAGGGATAAGGAAAGTGTGAATACTGCTTCTGTGTTTTGGTTTGATGGCTTTTGGCATGCCCCCTCTGTCTGTATTTTTCCAGTATTACTTAAGATGCTGTACCGATTGCAGTTTAGGATAGCATAGACTTGAAATGTGACACCTCTGAGTTCTTGATGATCACAACACTTCTAATAAAAGTAGACATTTGTCTAATTTCTCATTTGTAGTTGACGGGATAGCATAGTGATAACACAGTTCTATCACTAAAGCATTTTATAAATCATTCCTCCTGAGCCCAGTGCTCAGTCACCTTCCAGTCATGCTCTCCTATTGGAGAACACTGTGCTCTGGCTCTGAGTCTCTGCAATTTCAATAAGTGATTTTTTTTTTTTTCAAAGTTTAATTTAAAAAAAAATTAAGCAACTTGCCCAACTTTGTAGTTTTTGCCCTGTCCTGATATTCGTTTAATTGGTTCTGCTAATGTGAAAACCCTTTCAAATATGAAAAAAATAAAGCAAGAGAGAAAAGTTGATTATTTCTGTAATTGGATTTTCTCTTGAATAAAATGATTTTACCCACTTTATCTTTCTGACTTAAGGGATGGGGGTGGGGGACCAGTTTTCTTTCATATTGTAGTCAGAAGCAGACAGAAGGTTTAGTCTGTTCCAAGGTATCAGAATAGTGTATTGGTTCTGGTTGTAATTAATTACCGATGCTGAATATACCCTGGCCCCTGCTTTCATTCCCAAATCTAAATTTCCACTGTGTGCAAAATAATTCCATCCAGGAAGAATTCTAATTACTTTAGTAATTATCGTCTTATCTCTAAATGGAATTCAGACATTTGCAGCAGTTTATGAATGTTAGAAATGTTTCATTTCCTTTTCACCTCGAGTAACAGAAAAATACACATTACAGAATCTGGCTTCATTGAACCTTATAATTCACGTTACCATAGAAACAGAAAAACTCATATAAGAATTGTGTTAACAGTAGCATAGATAGTAAATACCTTCACTTTAACCAGCAATATCATAAAATGATTTTAATAAAAGATGTGTAAAACTTGTGTGAAATTTAATATGGTTCCTTTAAGTATTATAACAATATTATCCAGTTTGCTTACTTTTAATTTTTAAAGCAATATCTTTGGTCTTATGTAGGGCTTTGTGCTTACTCCTACATATTTGCTGTGGAAAGCAAGCATGGTGTTACAGGATAAAAAACTTACTTAACATAGTATTTATTTAGTTTTTAGTTAACTGTGATGATTCATTTGATTTTTTTGCTTGAAGCCAAACTGTATATTCTGGATTTAAACCAGGTTTAGAAATGTAATGGATGACACTAAATTATTTGGTGTTATGCATATGCACAGCCCCATCTTTTTTTTTCCCCCCTATTTACCAGCTACTTTTCTTTCTGAGTTTCAGAAACACTTCTGATTAGTTTTTACATGACATTTAGTAGTCTTTTTTTTACCATTTAATTTTTTTTCAGTTTTTAATATTTTTTAATTGAAGTATAGTTGATTTACAATGTTGTTATACATATGTACAGCAAAGTGATTCAGTTATACATATGTACTTTCTTTTTTGTAAATATTCTTTTTCATTGTGGTTTATCATAGATATGGAATATAGTTCTCTGTGCTATCCAGTAGGACCTTCTTTATCCATTCTCTCTCTTTATATAAAAGCTTACATCTGCTAACCCCAACCTCCCATGCCATCCCTCCACCAACCCATTTCTTTTTAAATTCTGATTTAAAAATTTTAATCCATTTTAAATCCTGATTTCTTAGAATTTCTAGAAATTTGCAAAGCTTTAACAGATTATCTGTCATTTTATCCATCTTCCTTTGCTTGTCTCATGTATATTACTTTTTTTACTTCAAAAAAGTAAAATTGTACCAAATTTCAACAGTAAACATCTGAATTTTTTTAAGCTTATCAAAAGATTTTATTACTTTCAAAGAGAAGGAATAATTTTAAAAACTAATTACTGCTAGCTGCTCTTTCTCAGAGAGAGACCTTGAAAGTCTATCCCTGATTATAAATATCACTTAAAATTACTATGTGAATTATATATTAGCATGTAGATTTTGGCTACTATTGAAAGTAATTTCTTCAAACAAGCAGATTAAACTGCTCTCTGAAGGTCAGGAATTTTATATGTTCTGTTTTGAAAAAGATCACAGCTATTTATTTGTAGGAATACATTTATGTTCTTACTGTATTCAGCTTCTTAAAAAACAGGGTTTAAGTTTTTCTAAACCTATGTTTTTACCATTTATTTGTAATTTTATCCTCAGGGAATGTGGTCTGTGTAAATGTGATCTCATTAAGGTAGTAGAATATGAACTTTGATGAGTTTGATTGTTTTGATCAGTGTCCTTCCATACGGAAAAATTTTGCAAGCTTTTTCTAACAGAGGATATTTAATAAACCCAAACATTTCAGCCTAATCAGTGCTCTTTCCACTGCTCTTCTCTGGTGATTATAGAGGCATTTAAAGCCTAAATGGTTACCTGATAATATATACTTTTTTATCTTTATCATCACTCATCAAGAAATAGGTAGATATAATTATTCCTATTAACAGATGGTTCCGAGAAAGGAAGCAGTAATAATATCCCTAGAAAGAAATCATATTTTAAATCCAAACAGATTTGGGTCTCTAGCCCCAGTTTCTAGCCACTCAGTCATAGATTATCTTAGTTTTCTGAGCCTTGGGTCCTTCTTTCACAAAATAGAGATGACAACACATCCCTTCCTGGACTGCTGTGACGACCAAGTAAAGTGATGAGTATGAAGCATTTATAATAGCAGCTGTTGTACAATACGTGCTTAATAGATGCCAGCTTGCTTTTGTGTTCCTTAAGAGACTAACAGAAATGGGGAACAAGACCATGCCAACTCCCTTGAACGTGGACTCGTCTCCTTCTGCTACACTTAGGGCCCCTATTTCTGCTCATGTTTCTTCTGAATCTGATAGTGTGGGTAGTGAAAGTGAAAGTAGCTCAGTCATGTCCGACTCTTTGCGACCCCATAGACTATACATACAGTCCATGGAGTTCTCCAGGCCAGAATACTGGAATGGATAGCCTTTCCCTTCTCCAGGGGATCTTCCCAACCCTAGGATCGAACCCAGGTCTCCCGCATTGAGGGCAGATTCTTTACCAGCTGAGCCACAAGGGAAGCCCAAGAATACTGGAGTGGGTAGCCTATCCCTACTCCAGTGGATCTTCCCAACCCAGGAATCGAACCGGGGTCTCCTGCACTGCAGGCGGATTCTTTACCAGCTGAGCTATCGGGATAGTGTGGGTAAGTGTTAGTAAAAAATTATAGCAGTAGTATATGATGAGAATATAAAAGACTTTAAGAGTTGACATGCCATTATTAGTTTGATACTCTTCATCACACAAAAAATTAGAAGATACTGACATGGTGATGTGATTAAAGTATAAATATGTATGAATATGGGTAAACTTGGAAGAAAAGTTATGACCAACCTAGACAACATATTAAAAAGCAGAGACATTACTTTTCTAACAAAGTCTGCCTAGTCCTTTGTTGGGCAGGCGTCAGAAGGCCAGCCTCTCGCCGTGGTCCTCACGTCGGCTGCAGGCTTCCTGACGTCTCAGCTTCATACCTCGGTCACTCCGAGGGGCCAAGGTGGCCGCCTCCCCGTGGCTGTGTCGGAAGGCCCCCCAGCACGGCTCAGCCTCCACGTCTGGTCTGTTTTTACCCCTGGAGGAGCCGCTGTCTGGTTAGAGCCGGTGCACGGGGCCGCGGGCCAGGACCCCCCAGGGACTCCCCTCCCCCGACACAGGCTCTGGGCTCCCCCACCCCCGAGTCACTCTTCCTCCCAGTGACGTCAGCCGCTCGGCACTGCGCTCTGCCTCCCGGGTTCAGCAGGACCACCGTGTTCTGCTTGGACGCTCACCCCTGTCCTGCGGCCAGTCAGCCGCCAGGACAGCCCTGCGAAGGTTCCCTGGTGGTCAAGGCCGGCTCCGTGAGCTTCGCTTCTTTCAGGGGTCGTGGACTTGTATTGCTTGCTGTTTATGGCCCGAGAACCAGCCTCTGTATTTTCTCCGTCTGCCGGTTGTCTAGGGAGTGGGCCTTCGTCTGCCACTAGTGACCCTGCCCGCACTGGGGGCCCTGGGGAGCTCCCTCCCGCCGTGGGGGCCCTCCACCTATCTTTCTTTTGTGTTCAGTCCTCTGTTTGCTGGGTCCCCATTTTCTTCATTCTGGTTGGTTTCAGCAGCTTCCTGAGAAAGGGTGGCAGGTAAATTTTCTGTGTGTCTGAAAACACCTTTGTTAAACCGTCGCACTTGACTCTTAGGGATTAGGGGAGAATTCTGGGCTGGAGGTCATCTCCCTCCATAATTCTAGGCATCCTTTCATTGAATGTCTAATGGGATGTGGCTCTTTTGTGCAAAACCTCGAGACCCATTTTTCCTTCCTTTTTCTTCCCTTAAGTGTAAGGATCGCGGAGTTCCCGCAGCCAGGAGTTTGTGTGGGTCCGTCTTCCTCCACTGTGTCTGCGTGGGGGGCCCTTTCAATCAGTTCCAAGGAGATTTCTTGAAGTATTTTTTTGAATTTACCGTTCTTTTTTTTTTTTCCCCCAAACCTCTTACTGTCTTGATGGTGGACCATGTAGGCGCTTCCACAACTTTATTCTCTCTTTTCCATCTCTTTGCATTTTTTTGTTTTTCCTTTACTTGGAAGGAGTTCTGGTTTGTCTTCCAACCCTTATGTCACATTTTTCATTAATATTTTTAACTTTCAAGATCTCTTTCTTTCCTTTCCAAATGCTCCGTCTACTGAAAATAAAGGTGTTCTCTTACCGTTTAAAAAAACAACAACAACAACAACAAAGTCTGCCTAGTCAAGGTTATGGTTTCTCCGGTAGTCATGTATGGATGTGAGAGTTGGACTATGAAGAAAACTGAGTGCTGAAGAATTGATGCTTTTGAACTGTGGTGTTGGAGAAGACGCTTGAGAGTCCCTTGGACTGCATGGAGATCCAACCAGTCCATCCTAAAGGAGATCAGTCCTGAGTATTCATTGGAAGGACTGATGTTGAAGATGAAACTCCAATACTTTGGCCACCTGATGTGAAGAACTGGCTCACTTGAAAAGACCCTGATGCTGGGAAAGATTGAAGGCGGGAAGAGGGGACGACAGAATCAGATGGTTGGATAGCATCACCGACTCAATGGACATGAGCTTGAGTAAACTCTGGGAGTTGATGATGGACAGGGAGGCCTGGCATGCTGCAGTCCATGGGGTCACAAAAAGTCGGACACTACTGAGCAGCTGAACTAAACTATAAGAAATTCTAAAATACTCTTAATACTAACAATTTCTGGCCTCAGCACAACCTGACAAGTGTCCAAAAATATCTAACACAGGAATTACACCAGCACTGAGTTTGTTTCTGTAGTTAATTATGTTAAAACCTATTGCACAAATAAAAACTGGTCAATAGAAGTTGATAACTAAAAACAAAATTAAGTAGAACTTAAAATATCTGAGCCAAGTTTCTACTTAGAACGTAACTTAACCAGCAGTTCTGTACACAATTTTCTGTTTGGTAAGGTTAGCTCAAATATGTACATAAGTGTGATCAGTACCTAAGTGACACAGATAAGAGATAAGACTGACCCTTCCTTTGCCATATAGTGGAGTGGGTAGTTGTTCCCTTCTAATACTGGAGTGGGTAGCCATTCCCTTCTCCAGGGGATCTTCCAGCCCAGGGATTGAACCCAGGTCTCCCTCATTGCAGGCAGATTCTTTACCAGCTGAGCTACCAGGGAAGCCCAACAATACTGGAGTGGGTAGCCTATCCTTTCTTCAGCAGATCTTCCCGACCCAGGAATCAAACCGGGGTCTCCTGCATTGCAGGCAGATTCTTTCTCAGCTGAGCTACCAGGAAAGTCCTACCGTTTAGTGATTCTGTGACTGTTGGCAGTGTCTTCTACCTTTCTGAATTTTATTTCGCTCATGTTACTTTCCTTTTCATAGGGACTAAATAGACTCTACCTTACATGGAGGTTATATTAAACAAGATATTTAAGTTCACATATTGCCTATTACTTAGTATCATATGATATACGATGGTTATTGTTAACGTCTCTATGACGGGATTAGAATAATACTGGTTAAAACGTCAGCATGTACTATCCTAAATCAGCTAGTATATGTACTGACTCATTAATCCTTTTATCTGGGAATACTTTCACTATTCTCATTTTATAGAAATGGAAACTGAAGCATCCTAGTACTAAATAAGTAACTTGCCTAAAAGCTTGCAGCTAGTTAGTAGCAGAGCCCCTCAGGGAAGATTTTTCTCCTAGTCACCCATGTTAAAAGATTAGGAATGGATTCCCAAACCTTCTATTCTATCTTTGTCCTAGTGACCCATTTTGGCTTTTCAGCCCTTAGCTAAATGTGTCAGGGATTTTTCTGTTTTCAGTCCAGGTCCTTTAAGAACTTTTTTGTAAATTTATGAAAGCAAATTTAAAGCTGCTGAAAATTCTTTTAACTTTATTTGAAGATGTCATACTGTTTCTCCCTAAATTTCCTCTTTCAGTATGAAGAGAATGACTCCTTGTTGTCATAAATCAGTAGTTGGGAAATAAGTTCAAGTTTTCTTCCTTCTAGTCCTTCGTGAAAGCAGGCTCTGAACATAACTCCCTTTTAACCTTAACTTTACCTTTTATTATCTTTGCCTTTTCTCCTCTATTTGACCATATTTAACTCTTGGGCTATGCTCTGTCAGAGCGTGGCTAAGGACTTCTTAGAATAAAGTATATTATGGAGAATTCCGTAACTGTCTATCTTCAGACAGATAATTTTTGCTTGGGTGTTATTTTTTCACTTTTAAGAGGGTTGTTGTGGGTATAATTCGGATGCCATCCAGTATGCACCCAATGTAAGTGTGTGTTTGAAGATTTTTAGTATATGTATACATTTGTGCAACCGTCATCAGAACTCAGTTTTAAAACACTTTAGTTATGACAAAGATTCTCTTAATGACTACTTGGAGTGAATCCCTGCTCCCAGCCCCAGGCACCCACTGATCTGTTTTCTGTCTCTTTTGCTTTCTGTCTCTGTTTGCTTCTTGAAGAAATTTCACACAAGTGGAAACAATAAGTAATCCTTTGTCTCCCTTCTTTTACTTAGGAATGTTTTCAAGGTTCATCCATGTTGGTGCATGTATCATTAATTGATTCTCTTTTATTTGTAAATTTTCATTGTATGCATATCCATTTGTTTATTCATTCACCAGCTGATAGACATTTGGACTGTTTCCAGGTTGGAACCATTATGAAGAAAGCTACTGTAAAAATCTACGTACAAGTCTTTGTGTGTGGACGTATGTTTTAATTTCTCTTGGTGCATAACTAGAAATAGACTTTCCTAGTAACACTAAGTGTGTTTCTAGCTTTTAAACAATTGCCAAACCATTTTCCAAAGTGTGTCACGTTAAATTCCCACCTGCAGTGGGTTAAGGGTGTAAGTTTCTCAATATGCACACTGATGTCTGCCGTTTTCCAGTGTCTTTTCAGTATAGCCATTCTCCTGGGTATGTGTCATCTTACACAGTTTTACCTTGGGTTGTCCAAATTACTAATGATGTTGGACAATTTTTTAATGCACTTTTTTGTACTGTCTGTGTATCTTCTTTAGTGAAGTGTTAAAAACCCTTTGCCCGGTGTGCAGTTGTGTTGTCTTCCTGTGTGGATGAGCCAAAAGAGTTCTTAATATATTTTGTGTACAAACTGTACAAATCTTTTTATCAGATATATGATTTGTAAAGCTCTTCCCAGTCTGTAGCTTCTCTTTTTTGTTTTCTTAACAGTGTGTTTTTCAGTCAGTTTATCCAGCTTTTCTTCATAGATTGTGCTTTTGGTATTGGTGTTATAGCTGATAGATCTTTGCCTTACTCAAGTCTCAAAAAGTTTCTTCTGGAAATTTAGTAATTCTAGCTCTTAGATCTATATCTATGATTCATATAGAAGTACTTTTTATGTATAATGCAAGATAAGGGTCTAATAAGTTCTTTTTTTTTTTTTCTTTTTTGGCGTATGGTATGCAATTGCTCCAGCACCATTTACCAAAAACACTGTCTCTTGCCCTTGTTGAATTTCGTTGGCTGTTTTGTTGAAAATGAACTGTAAATTTATGGGTGTATTTTTGGGCTCTCTGTGTTGTTTCTCTCACTGGTCTGTCCTTATACTGCTACCATGCTGTCTTGATTACTGTAGCTTTTGTAGTAGGTCTTTAAGTTGGGTTTATCCATTCCACTAACTTTGTTCCTTTTCAAAATTGTTTGGCTATCTTAAGTCCTTTGCATTTTCATGTAAATTTTAGAATCAGCTTGCTGATGTTTTCTATGGAAAAACATGCTGAAATATTTTGATGGTGGTTGCATTGAATCTTCCGTCAATTTGAAGAGACCACCCATCTCAACAACAGTAAAATCTTCCAATCCATGAAAATGATATTTTTCAGTTTATTTAGCTATTCTTTAATATTGCAGCAAATTTTAAGAAACTCTCTATAAGTTATCTGTTTTTATGCTCAAATGTTTTCTTAAGTATTTTTACGCTAATGTGAATGAAATTCTTTTCTTAATTTAATTTTCTCATTATTCATTTAATATGTAAAAATACAATTGATTTTTGTATGTTAATCTTTAGCATTAGTGAACTCATTTTTTCTAGTAGATTCATTAGATTCCTTGAATTTTCTACATATGAGATTATGTCACTTGCCCCCAAAAAAACCTTTTCCTTTTCAATCTATATGGTTTTAATTTCTTTCTCTTGCTTTCCTTCCCTGAATATATGTTCTGCTCCACTGAAATGCTGAATTGAAGAAGAACAGAATTCTTTGCCTTGTTGCTGTTCTTAATGGAACAGCATTTAGTATTCTACCAATAAATATGATAATAGCTCTAGACCTTTATCAGGTTGCAGTAGTTTCCTTCTGTTCTTTCTTTGCTGAGAATTTTTATCATGAATCGGGGTTGGTTTTGTAAACTGAGTTTTCTGCACGTACTAAGATCACCATGGGGTTTTTATCCTTTTTTCTTTTCATATGGCTTATTTTGTTAATATTTGCGTCTCATACCAACCCTTGCATTTCTGATTAAAAACATAGTCATGATATAGAATGCTTTTTATGTATTTCAGTACTCGGTTTGCTTATATTTTGTTAAGGATTTTTGTCTCTGAGTTCATGAGGATTATTGGTCTGAAAATATTAATATTTCCATCTCTTTCTCTGTTTTTTCATATAGGCTCCATTTGCTGGACTTGTAAAATGAGTTTATTTCTCATCTGTTTTTGAAATCATGTCTAGGAATTCCTGATTATCCAGTGGTTAGAACTCAATGCTCTCACTGCCGCGGCTCCAGGTTTGATCCCTGGTCAGGAAACTAAGATGTGGCATGCCAACTGGCCAGAAAAAAAAAAAAAAGAAAGAAAGAATCTCTGTAGAATTGGTTGTATTCCCTCTTAAATATAAAGTCATCTGGACTGGGTTGTTTTGTGTTGTTTTCTTTGACAATATTTTAACTTACAGGTTGGATTTTTGTAGTAGATAAAAGGCTGTCCAGATTTTCCTGTCTTTTTCAGTCCATTTTTATAACTCACATCTTTAAAAGAATTTGCCCATTTCATCTAAGTGTTTAGTTTCTTGATACAAAATTGTTTATAATACTCCCTTAGTGAAAGTGAAAGTTAGTGAAAGTTAAGTCACTCAGTCGTGTCTGATTTTTTGCGACCCCGTGGACTGTAGCCCACCAGGCTCCTCCGTCCATGGGATTCTCCAGGCAAGACTACCAGAGTGGATTGCCATTTCCTTCTCCAGGGGATCTTCCCGACTCAGGGATCGAACCCAGGTCTCCTGCATTGCAGGCAGACGCTTTAACCTCTGAGGCACCAGGGAAGCCCATGATATTCCCTTAGTATCCTTTGAATATTGATAGCATCTATAGTGCTGTCTCCTTCATCATGCCTGAAGTTGGTTATTTGTGTTTTATCTTCTCAGTCTACTACTAGTTTAGTAATTTTATTATTTTTAAAGATACACCCTTACTTTTGTTGTTTTTTTCTATTTTTTTGTTTCCTTCTATTACCTTTATTAGTTTATTTGTCTTACTTTGGGCTTGATTTGCTCCTTTTTAAACCTCTTAAGATGGAAGGTTAGATTATCGTTTACCTCTTTCTAACACATTTAAATTTATTAATTTCTTTCTAAGCACTCCTTTAGCTGCATCCCATATATTTAGATATGTTATATTTTTATTTTCATTCTAGATTTTTTTTCTCTTTCTACTTCTAAGTTAGTGTTTCCTGAAAGTGTGGACTGATCGTCCTAAAATGAATCTCCATAAGACGAAAAAATAATTCTTTTAATCATGTATTTTGTTTATGCTTAATAATTTTAATAGGTCTGATCCTTTTTCTAATCCTTTTTACCACTTTGATAAATAGCATGTGTGTTAGTCTTACTTTTTTCACATGTGGAATTTGAAGCTCATAATTTATTGAGACGTAAAGAATGATATAGAATCATCCTTCTTATACTTTTGCTAATAAAACACCAAATTGCAAGTGAAAATATTGAAGTGAATTAAAGCACCACATTTTTTGTAGCATTTCAGATATAGTATGGAGTGTATATTTGTACATATTTTCAGTCAGTCTAAATAATAAGTATTTTAAAATATTTGGAGTTTTCTTAAATGCTGGCCTACCTACTACATAGGTAGTATTCTCTTCACATGTCCCTGACTGATTTCTCAGAACTAATCATAAGATCAGAGCAGAGGCATAGTTTGAAATGTTCTCATTAATTCCATTCCCAAGTTATTTAATGAACCTTTTTTCAAGTGAATAACTAGCGTAAGTTGGGAAAAATACATCAAAATTTCTCTTACTTAAGCTAATTGAACATTTTCATCATTCTTTCAGAATTAATACTATATGAAAATGTAAATACAGAAGGTCTTCTAGATTTTAAAAAGGCTTAACAGCGCGTAATTATATTTATTAGACTCACAGTTTCAATAAATTTGTGGAAATGGTCATTTAAAAATATTAGTATTTTAAAACTCATACTGTCTCAAAAAGCAGCATTTACTCACAATTAGCATTAAATATTTGCATTAATATTCTGTTTTACGCCCCTTAAAATTTCCTAACAGACTCTGAAATCATATGCAATTAATTTAGAATTTGGTCCACTTCAAACTTGTTTGATTTTTCTCATGTACTGAAGAGAATTATTTACTAAGCAATTAACAGTGTAAATATCAGATTTTTTATTTTTGGTTCACCTAAGGAGCCCAGTTATTTTGAAAAACCTAAGTAGAATGATTTGCATATACAAAATCAATGTATAGATGAGTTTCAACATTAAGGTGTAGTCTCTAGTTTGAAACATTTTATGGGTAGTCAGTTTATGTTGTTACATACGTTGAAACTTAAATTGCATTTGCTTTTAAGTACTAACTTAGGTCTTTCACTAATTCATAGTGTCCTACCCTCACCTCATGCATTGAATACCCTCTTCCTTAACATTTATGACAACTACTGTAAAGCTTTGTCTTTCCTTTTTGGCTATGGACTTGAAGGCCAAAGTAAGCAGGTGTTGCATCATACTGAACTGAATTACACGGGATCAAGAAGGATGCTGGGTGAGGGGGGAGGAGCAGTAAGGTACTTTCCTTTGGGAATGCCCCACAGTCTAGTGCCAAGTTCATTCCAATTCATAGCCTAGGACAATAGCCAATTGTCTTTGTCACTGCAGTGTTTCACAGGCAATTTCTCAGATTTTTTTCCCTCTAATTTCCTAGGGAGATGGACTCGTCTCTGTCATTTCTGCTGTGATCTATTACTTTTATTTTTAGTTGTGGATTTCTTTTGTTCAGAAGTAGTTTTATGTCAACTGTAAAAAAAATTGCTAATTGAAGTTATTGACATAATTTTATTTCACATGCTTTAGTAAGTCTAGAAAACCATCTTTTTATTTACAACTTACTATTAAAGCATATGTTTTTTATGATATTTAAAAATAATTTTTATAATTACCCTTAAAAGAAAAAATATTTTTATGTCACAATAAAAATTAAAAAAATTTTTTTTTCCAAATAAGCTATTTCATTTTTCTCTGCACATTTTGTCTCTTTTTCTGTCTAGCAGCGCATAGAAAAGTTCCAGACGTTGGAACTTTTACTAATTAAAGTTCAGCCAAATTAATAGCTGGGTGAGACTAAGCAGAAAGCAAGAAACATTTTTAAAAACGAATTTGTCCTTCTTTCACACAATATTGTAGCATACTTATGGAGAAACTCAATAGCCAAAGAGAAATGACTGCCAAGAGGCTAACGTGAAATTTTTAAAACTTTCAAAATAAAATGAACACCCTAAAAACATAAAAAGTTAGGGGGGCCCATGTAAAAAAGTTTGCATCAGAGTAAATCTGGAAATCTCATCAGCATCTTGCTGGTTAAAAAAAAAAAAAAAGAACAACACAGCATTCTGATGGCTATTACTTTTTATTTTGGAGTACTATGCACAGCCACACTATTGGTCAGTTGTGTGGATTAAGATGTTCAGAGATGCTAAGACAATAACAACAAAATTTCCCTGCCACTCTTTTTGATGAAGCTTTTGAAAGAATACTCCAGCAGAGTTAAGGAGAACAGAATAGTCAAGTATTAGGAAGACATAGGATCCAGGAAAAAAAAGGTGATTGAAAAGACCAAGGAGCCATATTCAAGAATGAGAGCTGGTCCATTATGAAAGCAACTCATGCTTCAAGAAAGTTAGGAATGGCATTTCCAGAGAGAAAAATGGAACCGGTGAATTATATGGTACTTTGAGAATTTAGAAAATAATGTTGGATTTTGACAGAACTGATGGATCTGGAAAACATTTAATTAAGTATATAGAATATTAAACATTTTTTTAAAAATTAGGCAGTTATTAATTCTACAAAAAATTAAATGTGCAAAAGAAACCCTATTGATAGTATACCAGTTGACTGTAGAGTGAACACTATCTTAGCAATTATACCAATGGAAATACCATTAATACTGTTAATTTAACTATAAGTTGAGCACTGATTATGTTGGGAAGAGAAGGATATAGTAATTTAAAGAGCTAAATCCTTGTTGAAGTCAACAAATGCTGCCTAACAATCAGTAAATCTAGAAATAGCAGAATAAGCATCAGTAATAAAATGTAAAAGAAAAGACAAACATCTGAATTATTAAAAAAAAAATAGGTACTTTTGGGGAATGGTAGGGGGCCATGTTTTTTATAAAATTTTGCTATTTAGGGAATTTTAAAACTCTTTGCAAACGTCCCTTTCCTAAAAATAAAATTTACTTTTTAAAGGAATAATGGTATTTAAAATGTCAAGGAAGTAGAATAATTATGGATTGTAGTCAACTTTGTACATTTTTGTCTCATTATTTTCTAGAGTTCCTGGAATAACTATTGCTACAGATATCATCTGTGGTTTTCCTGGAGAAACAGACCAAGATTTTCAAGAAACAGTGAAACTTGTTGAAGAGTACAAATTTCCAAGTCTCTTTATTAACCAGTTTTACCCAAGACCAGGAACTCCTGCTGCAAAAATGGAACAAGTTCCAGCACAAGTGGTAAGACACTTTTCTTGTAAGATATTAAATTTAGCCAGAAGCTATAACAATGCAGCTGTGTTGCCAACCTTCACACAGCCAGCTCATGGTTTGACCCTTAAGTTACAAATTATGGAGTGTTTGTTCCCAGTTGGGGTCAGGGGCAGGGAGACCTTAGTATACTAAATGACCTTAGGTGACTAAAATGTTACCTTTTTTTTTTTTTCCCTCTTGGGGAATGAGGGTCAGATAACACTGGGAAAAATTTTTTAAACTTATATTTAGTACTAACTATATTTACAAGATAAGTCCTTGGATGTTTGAAAAGAAGGCAAAATTTAAATATCTGTGAGTGAAGGAGGCTTCCCTGCTTCATAAGAGCTGCTTTTCAGAATGTGTTGCTTACTGGGGAGTCCCCTGGTTTTTCTCCCTTTCCATAGGATAGATTTGATGCTGTCTTTCTATTTTGGATGTGGTATTGCTTTCATAATGAACCTCAATTTCATCCTTACATGTTCATTGATATATTAGAATAAGATGATATGAAATAAATGTGAAAGAGCTTGAGATCCAGGAAAGGTAAACTGTTTCCCAGAATGCCCCAGAAATTAATAGCCTCACACAATTTCTCACACAATAGGCCAATTTCAGTTAAATTCATTGGCTCAAGATGAAAAAATATTAGTAAGCCTTAAGAGGAAGTAGAATTTTTTCAATGAAAATTTTCTGCTTTGTTTTTGATAACTAAAACAAATTGTGTGCTACCATTAATTTTTCATAAACATAAAAAGAAATCAAATGAACCTTGCTTTTTATATCTAAATTATAATTTTTATTGACACATAATATGCATACAACAAAATTACCTCCTTCCAGCATGTGGTTTTTTGAATTTTGATAAATGCATTCACTACTGTAACTGCACCTACCATCAAAATACGAAACAGTTCCATCAGATCCCCTCAAATTCCCTTTTACTTTTTTGTAGTCATCTACTCTCTCCATCCCCAGCTCCTGGCAACTACTGTTCTGTTGTCCTTAAATAGTCTAATTCATTCTTTTTTAAATTTCTTAAATTAAAAAAAAGGTTTTGAACTATGAAATACATGCAGAAAAATGTGTTTCTAGATGTTTTCTGTTCGCCTCTTTTCTGGTTTCTTGCTGTTTGTGGTAGCGAGGAGCGAGGTGAACAGCAGCAGGGGCATGTTTGGTCCCCACAAAAGTAAAGCTGCTGTCCACCCATGGGGCTGCTGGAAATGCAGGCTCTGAAGCCCCACCCCACCGCAGACCTCCCCAGTCAGTCTTCCTCTCCAAGTGATTTGTGTGTACATTAAAATTGTGGTCTTGGAGAAGACTGTTGAGAGTCCTTTGGACTGCAAGGAGATCCAACCAGTCAATCCTAAAGGAAATCAGTCCTGAATATTCATTGGAAAGACTGATGCTGAAGCTGAAACTCCAATACTTTGGCCACCTGATGCCAAGAACTGACTCATTGGAAAAGACCCTGATGCTGGGAAAGATGGAGGGCGGGAGGAGAAGGGGATGACGGAGGATGAGATGGTTGGATGGCATCACTGATCCAATGGACATGAGTTTGAGTAAACGCCAGGAGTTGGTGATGGACAGGGAGGCCTGGCGTGCTGCAGTCCATAGAGTCGCAAAGAGTCAGATACGCCTGAGCGACTTAACTGAACTGATCCTAGTTTACCATTACTTTACTCTACATATGGACATCACCAGATGGTCAACACTGAAATCAGATTGATTATATTCTGTGCAGCGAAAGATGGAGAAGCTCTATACAGTCAGCAAAAACAAGACCAGGAGCTGACTGTGGCTCAGATCATGAACTCCTTATTGCCAGATTCAGACTTAAACTGAAGAAAGTAGGGAAAACCACTAGACCATTCAGGTATGACCTAAATCAAATCCCTTATGACTATACAGTGGAAGTAGGAAATAGATTTAAGGGACTAGATCTGATAGACAGAGTGCCTGATGAACTATGGACGGAGGTTCGTGACATTGTACAGGAGACAGGGATCAAGACCATCCCCAGGAAAAGAAATGCAAAAAGGCAAAATGGTTGTCTGAGGAGGCCTTACAAATAGCTGTGAAAAGAAGAGAGGCGAAAAGCAAAGGAGGAAAGGAAAGATATTCCCACTTGAATGCAGAGTTCCAAAGAATAGCCAGGAGAGATAAGAAAGCCTTCCTCAGCGATCAATGCAAAGAAAGAGAGGAAAACAACAGAATGGGAAAGACTAGAGATCTCTTCAATAAAATTATAGATATCAAGGGAACAAAGATGGCAAAGATGGGTTCAATAAAGGACGGAAATGGTATGGACCTAACAGAAGCAGAAGATATTAAGAAGAGGTGGCAAGAATACATAGAAGAACTATACAAAAAAGATCTTCATGACCCAGATAATCACAATGGTGTGATCACTGACCTAGAGCCAGACATCCTGGAATGTGAAGTCAAGTGGGCCTTAGAAAGCATCACTACGAACAAAGCTAGTGGAGGTGATGGAATTCCAGTTGAGCTATTTCAAATCCTGAAAGACGATGCTATTAAAGTGCTGCACTCAATATGCCAGCAAATTTGGAAAACTCAACTGTGGCCACAGGACTGGAAAAGGTCCGTTTTCATTCCAATCCCAAAGAAAGGCAATGCCAAAGAATGCTCAAACTACCGCACAGTTGCACTCATCTCACACGCTAGTAAAGTAATGCTCAAAATTCTCCAAGCCAGGCTTCAGCAATACGTGAATTTCAAATCACTAGTGTGATATCACTCAACATGAAATTGGAAAGAGAAACACATAATCAACTCTTGTGAACTGGTAAAAAGCCTGAGCAAACCAAAATTCTGTGGTGGTTACCAGGGCCTTTTCTTTATGGCAGGTTTTCAACTTTTAATTTTTGTCTCTGCAAGCTCATGAAAACCCTTAAGGCTCTGCATAGTTACTCAGCCTCCTAGCTTTTACTTGTCTTCTCAGGCTCCCATCCATTGCTTACAAGTTGATAAATACCCAGAGGGGAAAAGTAGATTCAATATTGAGCTTTTCTCTAGGATTTTAATTCCTCAGGTTCTCACTGCCTTGATAGCTTTTTGATGTTGAAACAGTACATATTATAAATTTTATTCACCTTTTCTAACTTTTGTTGGCAAGATCACTGGTCTGATACAAGCTGGTTTGCCTTAGCCAGAAGCAGAACTCTGCATAAAATCAGCTTTCAGATGCTTTTTATTTTGTTCTTTCATCTTTTACACATAACCCCTTAGCATCTTCCTTACATTATTAGACTTCAGTCATCCAGCCCGGGCATAGCAGAGCCTTTTTTTTTTTAATGACTTTATATATTTTAGAGCAGTTTTAGATTCAAAGCAAAACTGAGTAGGAGGGACATAGAGTTCCCATATAGGCTGCCACATACACATGCAGCTTCTCCTGATACCAGCATCGCACGCCAGAGTGGTATGTTGGTTACATCATTATCACCCAAAGTCAGGAGCTTATATTTCATTTCACTCCACATTCTGTGGGTTTGGGGAAATGTGTACAGACATGTAACTACCATTATAGTATTGTACAAAATAGTTTGATCTTCTATACAAATCCTCTGTGCTCTCCCTTTTCATTGTTCCCCTGCCCCTCAATACCACTGATTATTTTTACTGTCTTCATAATTCTGCCTTTTTGACTGTCATGTAGTCGAGATCCTAGAGTATTGTAGCCTTTTCAGATTGCCTTATTTCACTTAGTAATACACAGTTAAAGTTTCTCCATGTCCTTTTATGACTTAATAGCTCATTTCATTTTAAAACAACAGAAAGTCATTGTCTGACAATTCTGGATACTAAAGCCCAGAGGCAGGCCCCTGCTTCTCTGGACCACACAGGAGAATCCTTCCTTGCCTCTTCCTGGCTTTGGGTGGCTTCCGGATCGTCTTCCATTTGCTCATGGATAATGATCTGCCTTCGTGTTCACGCGGTGTCCCTACATGTCTCTTGCCTTCATGTGGCTGTCTTCCTGTAAGGGCTCCGGTCAGAACAGGCTTGGGACCCACCGCACTTCTCATCTCAACTTCTTACATCTGCAGTAACCCCCTTTTCAAATAAGGTTGTGTTCTGAGGTTAAGGGGTTATGACTTCAACATACAACACAATCCACAGCACTTCTCTAAATTTCTGTAATTATGCTCTAGGTGAAAACTGTAGCCTGAAAGACTTTCATCTTTATAAAATTCAGAATCTTAAATAAAGGGAATTAAGTACTAATGATGAAACTTCAGACTTTCCATCAAAGAGAGGATGTATCATGTGCCTTGAATCTCATTGGTTTTCTTAAATTTATCAGAAATTAACAATTGTCTACTCTAAAGTAGGTACTTTATGAAACTCCTTAGTAACTAGACTTCACTAAAGTAAAACACTGCTACCAAATACTTAGATAGCAAATTCTTCTCTAATTTGTTTCCCATTTCCTTATCTAAAAAATCAGTGATGAAAATAGGCCCTAACCCATACTGAAAGAAAAAATAACAGTTACTTTCAAACAACACTTTTTATCCTGTCTTTAGAATGCCTCTTGGTGAAAATATGTTGTTGCCTTAAATATATTTATTTCCGTTAAAATCAAACTCCCCAAATGTTCTTTCAAAAGGTCAAATTTGCATGTTTATATTTTCTATTTCATTGAGTCTTCATTTATTAGTCTTCATTAATCTTAAGTAATTCTATTAGTAGTTTAAAAATTGGGGCTGAGGTTCTTAGTCTAACTAGAAAAGGTAACTTAAGTTGAAAAAGTCCTTTGATTCTTAGCTATCATTTCCAGACTTTCTTTTTAAGAAAATTTTGATGAAGAATAAATAATGAAACTGTAATGAAGTCTGTGTTTTAAGAGGCCTATGACTTGAAAAAAATAATTTTTAGGTGACAAGACTAGCTTTGGAATGTTCATGTTGGTTTAAAACATTACCTTGTAATATTAAATCCACCTGCTTGCTTGTCTTACATCTTGGAATCTGAGATAGAGATAATGTCTTTCGATCTATGTTAGCATAAAATACTCATAACTCACTCACGTGCAGTTTCTAGTACATTTACCCTAGGGAGAACACTTCTTCCTCATCTCTGAAGAGTGTAGGTGCTTGTTTCTGAGACAGCTGCAGGGCCATCCTTGGGGTAGATGAAGGTAGCTTCGCTGAAACTGTCCCTAGTGGATTTCGCTGAGGGAGTGAAATTTTGCTGGAGGTATTTCAGATCAGGGCGAGGTGACCACTTGGAATAGATGTCAAATAAGAAATGTTCTTAAATCATATGCAGATTTAAGAACAGTGACATATAACTGCTCTCCCAAATCTAGCTGCCTGTGAATTCTTTCAAAAAGCAGAATGGAGAAATAAAGCAGATAGAAAAGAACTTTGTCACTTTCTGTAAATGTTTTTAAAACTTGTCGTTGTTTCTGAATATGATGTAAAAATTTAACAGCTCAATATTTTAGAGAATCTCAAGTTGCCTTAATGGAAGGAATTCTGATATTTTTACCTTGCTTGACAGCATAGTTACATTATTTACACAGTTTCTGATTTTCAAATTAAACTTTTTTCTTTGGGAGGAGAAGGAGAAGTAATTTCCAGAGTTTTTATACTCTAGATTGTTCATTGTATTTTATTCTAAACCAATTTCCAATCATACCCCAAGGCAAGCCCTTTTTCTCATGGTCTTTTTCATTTGATTTATCTTTTCAGAAGGAATATTTTGGGTTTCTTAAGCAATTAATAGCATTTGGTTCCTCCAGTGGGTCTTTTAAGTTTCTTTTTTCTGGACATGTCATATCTCTTTCTCCTTCTATTTTTGATAGAGTTTTTAGCCTGACAATAGTTTTGTTTTTATATATTTCAGTAGATTACTTAGAATCTTTTATGATGACTCTATAGTAACAGTGAGAAGTATCAGCTAGATTTTCATCCATATCGGTGGTTGGGACACCCCACTCCAGTACTCTTGCCTGGAAAATCCCATGGATGGAGGAGCCTGGTAGGCTGCAGTCCATGGGGTCGCGAAGAGTTGGACACGACTGAGCGACTTCACTTTCACTTTTCACTTTTATGCATTGAAGAAGGAAATGGCAACCCACTCCAGTTTTCTCGCCTGGAGAATCCCAGGGACGAGGGAGCCTGGTGGGCTGCCGTCTATGGGGTTGCAGAGTCGAACACGACTGAAGTGACTTAGCAGCAGTAGCAGGTGGTTGGGAATCACCAACCTTGTATGAGTTTTAATACAGATGGTATTCATTTAACAAATGGAGAATCAACTTGAATGGTCTCTAAAGCCCCTTGAAACTCCTAATCGTCTTTGATTCTCTATCATTTGAGTTTAAGGCCACCATTCAAACCAATATTTAGAAAATTTGGGTGCTTTAGTTTCCTAGATCATCCACTTAAATATGTTTTCTGCATTTCCCTGTTCTTTCACCTTTATTATAAATCTGATGACTTTTTGTTTGTATAATCAGTTAATTAAATGGCTTTTTCTTGCGTATAAACTACTAATAGTAAACATAATAATTAGTTTTTTGTGGGGACTTGAAATGGTAGCAGTAAGACCAACTGTGGTAGAGAAAATAGTTGGCTCCCAAAAATGTCCACAGGCTAATCCTCAAACCTGTGAATGCATTGGCTTATAGAATAAAAAGGGCTTTTAAGATGTGATTAAGTGAAACCATGTGAAATGAGTGGGCTCGGTGTAATCTCAAGACTTCTTCTAAGAGGAAGGCAAGAAGGTTAAACCTAGAGAGAGGAGATGTAAGATCAGAAGCAGAGATCAAGTAATATGCTTTGAAGATCAAGGACAGGACCATGAACTAAGGGATGCACATGGCCTCTAGAAACTGGGAAAGGCCAGGAACAGATCCTCCCCTAGATGTTCCAGAAGGAACACAGCATTGCCAACACCTTGATCTCAGCCCATGAGACCTGTTGTAGGCTTCTCACCTCCGAAACTGGGAAAGAGGTAGCATGAGTGAGACTGTTCATCTTTACTGCCATAGGTGGGCTTTTGTTTTTTAAGGCGATTGCTCCTGATTCCTCTGAGCCTGAATCATTCTCCAAACAATCCCAGCCCGCCCTCAGTGACTCCTCACTGCCCCTGCCTTGCTTTCTGCACTCTGAATCTGTCCTTTTGCCTCCCTGCCGGCCACAGAGCACTGCCTAACTTCTTAAGTCCTGATGTGACGTTAATGAACGAATTCCATTGTCATGTAAATCAGTTCTCATGCAGTCAAGCCCACAGGACTAGACATACGTAGACTGCAGCTCCAGGATGGAGCCATGTTTTGCTCAGGATGGTAAAGGTAAGAAAAAGCACAGATTTTTGTTAGTACCCGAAACCCTTTCATATGACTCTCCTGTTAAATACAAGCCATTGTAAGAAAAAATTAGAGATGGCCATACTTTAGAACTATAAGTTTGTCTTGAAAATCTTAGTATTTCAAGTTTTCTAAGATAACCCAAGTTTAGGACAGTGAAAAGTCGGATATGATTTGAGAGCCTTGAGTTCAGTGATAGCAGTCTGAATTTGTACTTTATAGTGACCTCATAGAAAGTCTTCTTTTTTAACCTTTCTTAGAAAAAAATGCATTTGTTTCTTATGATTTTTTTTAAGATTTGTTGCTTTCATTTTGGCGTTTATTTTTAGTCTGCTTATTTTATGAATTTAGAATTACCAAAATAGTGGGAAGGTATATGGTTATAAGTTTTCTCTCAGATGCTGAATAATTGTGGGTTTTCGGATTGAGAAGGACTGAGTGATTTTGTATTAAATAAAGAGAATATAAATTCTATCCTTTGCAAAGTCATCTTTATTATATTTTAGTCTAACTTTTTTCAGTGATGATTACATGCTTTGTTTCATATAAGTTTCAGAAAAGTTGGAAAGATCTACATAATTCTTTTATGCCTTTTATATGAATTTGATTTATTAAAATTGTAATATTCAATTTGAACTCACTTTTATTACCTTAATAACAATTTTAGAGCTGAGTAGACGCTTCAAAGTAACTTCTAAAGATAAAGAACCTTAGGATCTATCCTGTTTTTTGATCTTATATTATTTTTTCTGTGATAACTATAGTTCATTAATAACTCCATGTTATGACCTTCCAAGGGATTTATATGTGTAGTTCCAAGTATTAGAGCTAATGTTAAATGTGTATTTAGGTCAACAGAATATATTTGGCAATTTAATATGACACTCTTTTCTAACTTCTGCCTCTTAGGATCATGTTTATTTCATAATTAAGGACTATCTTTATTTTTGCTACTCATAATAAAATACCTTTAGCGAAGTGGTATGTAATATTAGAAGATATATTGGCAGGGAAAAGAACCTTTGATTGTTTGAATATTAATATGTGCCTGAATCATATAGTCTGTATTTTTCATGTACTTTGTCCCATGTTATTCTTCCAACAATACTTTTAGGTGTTGTTTCATACTTTAGGGGTGAGTTAGGTGAGACTCAGAGAAGTTAAATAAACTCATCCATGGACTTCCCTGATGGCTCAGTGGTAGAGAATGCACCTGCCAGCTCAGGAGATGCAGTTTCAGTCCCTGGGTCAGGAAGATCCCCTGGAGAAGACAGTGACAACCCACTCCACTGTTCTTGCCTGAAGTATCTCATGGACAGAGGAGCCTGGCGGGCTGCAGTCCACGGGGTTACAGAGTACATGACTGAGCATGCACGTACACATAAGTGACATGTCTGAGACTCCATTCTTTCTGACTCTTGGCTCCATACTCTTATAAACAGTAAAATAAGTATTTATCCCACAGATTCAAAATAATTTTAGGAATATTTTTACCAAAAAGTGTTGGTTCCCAAAGTTGTTTTTCTATCATAGCAGTGATTTCTAAAAATTTTTATTTCTTAAAAACGATTTTAAACTGGTAGAAAAGTTGTATACCTCCAGTATAGACTTTACCCAGACTTATCAATTTTTAACATTTCCCTACATTTGCTTTTTCTCAAGAAACAGACATTTAGACATTGGCTTTTCCCTCTAACCTACAATGGAATATAATCTGAGAAAATATACACACACACTCACAAAACTGACATCATGCTGCTTTGCCCCTTAATATTTAGTGTGCATTTCCTAAAAACAGTTTCTTGGTCACAATATTTTTATCAAATTCAGGAAACTTAACAGTGATACAGTGCTTTCTTTAATCTACAGTTCAGATTCCAATTTTGTCAAGGATCCCGACTTTGTCCTTCATAACTGTCATTTTTCTGATATGGGACCTGGTTCAGAATCTTACATTTAAGCTCTTTAGCCCTCTTTAATCAAGATAGTTTCTCAGCTTTTCTTTATATTTCATGGTGTGTCGACACTTTTTAAGAATAATGGCCAAGCAAAAAAAAAAAAAAAAAAAGAATAATGGCCAGTTATTTTATGGCATGTCCCTCAATTGGGGTGTGAATTTTCCTCCTGTTTAGATTCGTGTCACATATTTGGCCCTGTTTAAGTAAATAAATGATGTTATGTCCTTCTCAGCGTATCATATCCGGAGACACATAATGCCTTTCTGTCCCTTGCTGGTGATCATGCGGTTAAGGTGGAGTCTGATTTTCTCCACTGAATACTTACCTATTTTTAGCAAAAGAATGTTTAATCTCAAGTATTTAATAGGATCATAGACTGGGATAAGAAAAGAAAAGGCCTTGAAAACTCAAAAATTTTAGTGGTTTAATTCACACTTTCAATTTTATGATAGCTTGAACTGCCATACTGATGTAATCAAAACAATTTTTCATTTCTTAGTTTTAATATATTCTAAATCTTTGGATTTTTTCTATCAGTTTTTTAATCCTTAGAGTACAGTTGTTTTAAACAAGCTACTTTTTCTGTCTTTTAATTGAAGTATAGTTGCTTTATAATGTTTTAGGTGTACAGCAGAGTGATTCAGTTTTGTGAATGTGTATATTTGTGTATTTTCTCAGATTATATTCCATTGTAGGGTATTACAAGAAACTGAATATAGTTATGGGTGCTATGCAGCAAATCCTACTTGTCCATCTGTTTTTTTATTTAATGTAGTGTATATCTGTTAATCCCAAATTCCTAATTTATCCCTCCCCACCCCTGAACATGACACTTTAAATTGAGTGTGCAGTGACAGAGAGGGGAAACTAAAATTGGAAAGGCAGAAAAATTGTTTCATTGACATGCCTGTATATTTACACAGCAAATAAGCACATGTAGAACTTTCATTCTTAAAAATTGTGCATATCAAAAACTTGTGTGGATCAAGAGGAGCTAGGAAAATTCATGGATCTTTAACATTTGGAGGGATTTCATAGGTCATGAGTTAGATATTTCTCTTGAAATACTGTGATAGTTACCAACTCTGTTGGAATATACTCAGTGTCAAAGTTATAACTGTTGGAATAAGAAATATTTTCCATGTATCTTTTATTCCTTTACTGTCTTTCCTCTTGAACTTTATTATCGGTGAAATGAAAAGGTATCCTCTCAAACTACTTTCTGAGTCATTTTAACTTATTATTTTAAGACAAACAAATATAAAAAGGTGGAGGGAGAATTCTGTATGTAAATTCCATGGCGGAATCCAGTTACTGTTGGTTCTACTTGAAATCAAGCACAGAAACATGATTGAGATCACTGGGGACATTACAGAGTTAATGAAAAGATTCAGTAATTGATGGATCTCTTCCCAACTAACTTGATATTAAGTCTTAGAGAGCCCAGGAGCTCCAAGACCCCCCAGGGAGCAGCCCTCTTTATTCAGATGCTATTAAAATGAAAATCAGAGTGTTCTTCAAAGGTCTAGAAAGGTTATCCAAATGGATAATTTGTCAGGTACCTGAAATCCTATTCCATTAGAGAATTTAAAGACCACTGTGAAGTAGTTTAATTTGATTTCATCTTCTATTAGTGGCCAGAATTATACAGGGACAGATTGGAAGATGGAAAGAGGCTCTCTGCTGGCACCTCGTACCAGTATAACGTAACCACAGCAGTCAGAGTGCCCATAACGACCAAAAACATGGTGCCAGGGAGTAATTTAAGTCTCTTGATCCCTTTGGAAATTGGATCTGCTATTTTTAAAAATATAGTTAAAACTATAGTTAGGGTCAAAAAAGTCAAAGTGTTAGTCTAGGTCTCTAATTCTAGGTCAATGATCTTAACATTTTTTGAGAATTTGATGATGTATATAAATATAGTATTTACTACACATACATACATGCATATATATTCATACATGTGCATTCTTTCTAGAAAAAAAGCAAATTTTCCTAAAAATCTTAATGTTTTTAGAGTATATAGATATCCTTAAGCCACCCATGATAAGGA
Source organism: Cervus canadensis (assembly GCF_019320065.1). Classification (NCBI taxonomy): domain Eukaryota; kingdom Metazoa; phylum Chordata; class Mammalia; order Artiodactyla; family Cervidae; genus Cervus; species Cervus canadensis. Next base: position 14,765,368 of record NC_057413.1, read on the forward strand.
CCAATGTGCAGAGTAACCTGACTGGCCTACTGTTGTCTCTGTTGACTTCCTGTCCACAGTTGGACATTTCCTCAGAGATGGCAGGTGCCAACAGTGAATGCTTGCTGAATGGATTAAAAGATTAAGTGTAGACTAACCACATGATTGCTGAAGAAGTCTCATAAAAACAATAACTTTGATATCTAGATTCTTTCACGAGGAAAACATACTTGAACATATGGTTAGTGAATATGCTTCATGTAAACCTGACGGAGAAAACCAAGTCGAGAACAAAGATAGTACAGCACTTCTAGAAACTGGGTTTATAGAGGTCTGAGATAGAATGAGAAAGAGACCGCTCTAAGAGTCATAAAATATGACCTGAAACTGGAAAAGAATCCACTGAAGCAGTTTATAAATGGCACTTAAATGTAACTGAAACAACGCCCATGATCTGTAGGTTAAATGATTGGTTGGATTTTTGTTGTTGTTGTTTTGGGTTTAGGGGATGTGGAAGTTCTATCAGAATGTAATCATCATTTATAATGAAAACAGTGCAGCCTGATTCCAAACAACCAACTTACTTCATCATCTGCATTTTGGGGGAGACACAGTTCAGTTCCTATATCTTACACTTAGGCAATCAAAGATTACTAAACAGCTGAGGAACGCCACTAACTAACATGAAGAATAGGGCTAAAGCAAACAAAGAGAAGTGGGATGAGAAAAAGGGAAAAAAATAGACACAGGACTATGCAGAAGGAAGAAAGCTTTAAAAAAAAAAATCCTTGATATTCTCAGAGAAATGAAAGAAGGTATTGTATTCCTGAAACAAGATCAGACTGCCAAAAGTAAAGATTTAGAGAACAAGAATAATTCTTGGACATTAAAAGCATGGTAGCAAAGTGAAAAATTCAGGAGAGTTAGAAAATAAAGTAGAGGAAATCTCCAGAAAGTAGAGCAAAAGGAAATGAGATAGCAGACTTACTCAGGAAAGAAAGGAAAATTAAAGAACCAATCCAGAACAGGCTAACATTCAAATAATAGGAATTCCAAAATAAGTAAACAGAGAAGGATAAAATTATCAATGAAATAAGTCAGGGATATTTCCTATGACTATAGGACATGAATTGCCAACAGAAAGCCATCATCCCGAGCCCAGCAGTATGTATGAAGACTAGACCTATACTAAGACAAGAAACACGATCCAAGTCACATTAAAAGGATCTTTAATCAGAATGGCTTCAAAGTTTTTAATGGTACCCAGAAAACAAATGATGCCACCTCAATTCTGAAGTAAAATGCTTCCCATCCTAGAATTTACTATCTCACCAAAGTATCAATCAGGTTCCAAGTTACCTCTTTTTCAGAAGGCTTTTAGAGAGTTTCTGGGCATCATCAAAACAACGGAGTATACTGAGAAAGGATTTAAGATAAAGGAAACAGAAGACTCAACACAGATGAGAGGCAAGCAGAATCTCCAAGACTATGGTTGAAGAGAGAGCCGTGAATCAGAAGAGCTTGGAGAACAACCAGACTAAACATTTAGTCTGAGGGAAAGACTTCAAGAAGATTAAAAGGATAGACTACTTCATGTGAACGAATTTCTTGAACGAAGACTTAGATAAGTGGAAGGGAATTGGGGATTGAATTAGCAAATGCATAGAAGATTAAGTAAGTGAGAAAAATGACTTTAACTCCAGAAAAAGAAAATATACATGAAAGGAAATGTAATCATAGTTGTTACACAGCCAGATGCTGAATGGCATGTGTATGATATCATCATATCAGGAAGTGGGGGTAGGAAACATACAAGTAAATAGGGGGAGGGAAGGAGTGAAAGCTTATGTCCTATAGTGAAAGATCCATACATAGTATTTAAGACTAAAAAGTAAGAATAGTAATAAAGACATGTTACTTAGCAATATGATGATAAATAGAGTAAATACTACCGAGGAAGCAGAATTGGGAAAGTGCAGCTGGGAAGTTTGTTGAGGTTGACTCTTTCAGATTAGATGCAGGTATAAATGATTTTTGAAAACAACGGAAAAGAAAAGCAAATGATGGGGAGATTAGGATTGAGAGAGTTGCTAAAACCAAACAACACACACAAAAAAGAGATTACCCCATCACTGCAAACTCTCCAACCTAGGAACTTGTCGAGGTGCACATAAAAGCCAAGGAAGAGGCCAGCGGTGTTGAAGAAGAAAAAGAGTTATAAAGAATCTATAGCCCTCTCTACAACGAATAGGTTCATAAAGAACTTCCAACATTGCTCTGAAATTAAAAAAAAAAAAAAAAATGAAGCTTATGGTCATTTGCTGTTGGTAATAGAGGAAACCAGTTTATCCAGTCACTGGGTGACAAGACAGAGGTTGAAAGTTGCTTAGTCGTGTCTGACTCTTTGTGACCCCATGGACTATACAGTCTGTAGAATTCTCCAGGCCAAAATACTGGAGTGGGTAGTTGCTCCCTTCTCCAGGGGATCTTCCCAACCCAGGAATCGAACCCAGGTCTCCCACATTGCAGGCGATTCTTCACCAGCTGAGCCACCAGGGAAGCCCAATTGCTGATAAAATGCTTGGAGCATTCAGTAAATCTTTGAGTAAATGGATAAATACTTATCATTGTACAGTTATGAGCACTTTGAAAATATATAATGCACTATATAAATGTCAAAAAATAGTGTTTGGACTTTGACATAAAAGTTACTTTAAGCCTAACTCTTAAAAATCATCATAGTCAGCTAGTTTATGCAGCTTTTTCTAAGACACTTGTAATTTTGCATTGTAAACGTGCGTGTGTGTTTACCTACAGGCCTTTTCTTTTCTTTTCACCTTAGGATCATCTCCCAGTGAAAAAGCAGAAAGCACACAATATTCACAATAAGTAGCTATCAGGGTCTTCTCCCTTAGCTCTTCCTCTTTGGAGACAGAAAGATTACCAGTAAGAGATGAGAGATTGATGAGGGTGTGAGGATGTGAGAGTGATTCCCTGAGGCTGAGGAGGGAGTCCTACCCTGAGCCCCGAGGAAACGCCTCAGGGGATGACTCCCAAAGAACCAGGAGCCTGGCTGACAAGTCAACAGTTGTACAACCTCCAAGGAAGTTTGTAATCCTGGACTTAGTAGAAGCATGCCTGTCTTCTCATTACTTACCTTAGTCAGGCCTGTCGTTTGATACAGAAACCCGCCCTCTCTGGGTGATTTTTTTTTCCTACTTGTGTGAACATGGGTGAATTTCCCCAAAAGCTATTACGTAGCATGAGTTACATTTAGCTGGAGTAGTCTGAAGTGTTGGAATGGGCACAGGGCAGCCCGCAGCCACTTTATGTTCCTCCTATCTTGCCCTTTGTCTAACTTCCCAGGCCTCAACCACCTACCCACCTCCACCTGCCTCTTTCCTGACAGTGGCTGAAAATATTATTTGTCTTAGAGCCAACCTCAGAAATTTTCATCCACTGGCTGGATGCCTAGTAACCTTGTTCTGCAACGTGAAAAAGAATCAACTGATTTCTGAAGTGAGGAGGACAAGAGAATGGAGAAGATTGAGCTATATATTAAATTGTCTTCTGGTTATCAAATAAAGAGTCCTCTGTCACAAAGGCCAATGATAAAAAAAAGAAAATGTGTATGTTTAATACACAGAACAAAAATAAGTCTATTTTTGACGTAGGACTGGAGGAGAAAATAGGTCAAAAAGCCCAGCCGCCCCTGAAATGAATTTTAGACTTATTATTGATGTGATGGGGCAGAGAGAGATATGGGTGATGGTCGCGTTGCTGATAAAAGTGATTTTTTAACAGTAGGTGCTGAATTAGATGTAGAAAGCAGAAGAGTTATCAAAACTACATTGTCATGTCTGACCTTCCAGGTCCCAGTCATGGAATCATAATAAAAACGAGTTGTGGGCTTATCTTGAGATGCAGCAATAACCGGCACAGAGCCGTTTTCGAGCTTCTCTTTGAATGGAGTGATACCAAGGGTTCTTTGGGGTCGTGAAGGAGATACATTGGTTTTGATCAGTTTTTAGAAACGTAGAGCAGCTTATTTGTGGGTCAGAGAAATTTAGTTTCCTTCATTCTCTTGTCATCATTTTTCCCCTTGGGTGAGAGGTGGGTTAGCTTCTGGAAGCCACAATGAGACTCTGAGCCTTAATAGAGTTTGTGCAGATACAGACTACAACCCTGTGCATTTCACTATGTTGGGCCCCAAACTCACCAAATGTCAGATACAGTAAAAGCATGTTACCATCTCTGTGTAAAGGACAGGAAGGAAAGTATTTAATGGCAATACAGAAAGACCTAGGACTCCAGAGCACTAATTAGAAAAAGCCAACCTGCATTTATTTTTATCCACTTGCAAAATAGTATCCTCTCATAGTTAAATCTCTGTTACGACTTCCTATTTTTACCTTTTTTCAGTTATATGATTTGTCCTTACGAAAATGGTTTACAGACATCAGATGTTATTATTAAGCAAGTAGGAAAAAGTTAAATAAAATCACTTGTCCCTGCCCTCTCCCTAATTTCAAGCAGGTCATAGCATAGTCAAACTTTGGAGACAAAAATAAAGACCATGAATGCATAGATGGCAGCGGATTTGTTGCCTGACCCTGTTCACTGGGTTGTGATGATGAGCCAGACTTCCAGAGGGCTTTAGCACTGCTAACTGGTCATTCTAAAATACCACAGTGAGAACAGTTGTCACATGTTAAAGGGAATTTTAAAAGTAACAGTGAAACCTCTTCTTGTATTGGTAATATTTATATATATGAATTGGTCTAGAAATTCTCAAATTGTGTGAAAGCAAATTTTACAGGAATGAGATTAAGCCCATTTCCGGGATTGCAAAGAGTGGGACACGACTGAGTGACTGGACTGAACTGAACTGAACAGTTTTCTTTCCTTTGGCAAACTGCTTAGATGAAGAGTAACCAAAGGGATTGGGTGGGGGAGTGGAAAAACCTCCATGGGGAGGTAATATTTATTCTTGCTCAGCAAGTGTTTGAGGTATGTTGTAAAAGCTAGTACTGAATATATGGATAGCAAGTCAGTTATCTGGTTCTATTCTGAACTGTTATTGGTTATTTTATTTACCTGTTTATTTTAAATGTTAGTAGTTCAGTCACGTCTCACTCTTTGCAGCCCCATGGACTGTAGCCTGCCAGGCCCCTCTATGCATGGGATTCTCCAGGCAGGAATACTGGAGTGGGTTGCCATTTCCTTGTCCATGGGATCTTCCCAACCCAGGGATCAAACCTGAGTCTCTCACTTTGCAGACAGACTTTACCATCTGAGCCACTAGGGAAGCCCTTGTGGGTAATGCATGACTTATAGCTGTTGATTTTGTCCTTTCCTAATATTTTTTCTACCTGGCAAAAGATACTGGTGCTGTCCTTCCCCTATCCTGTATATAACTTGTGAGAGAGAGGAGCAGGGTTTATGAGAGTGTAGACATGCTAACAAAAAATTGTGTGTACATATAACTTGACTCAAAAGCAAAGTCCTGTGGAAATAAGTTTCAAATTCTGGAAAATAAGTTTCAAATTCTGGAGTTTTTATGATTATCATCTTGAAGCAGCATTTTATGGTTATAAAAATAACTATCAAGCATAAAATTAATTTGCATTGACTTAGTAATCTGTATACAAACCATAAACAGGTCATTTGTTAGCACAGTCACTTAATAAACAGTGTTAATGCCAAAATGTCAGTAGCCAGAATTTTTGCGATTCGTTTAGCAAACATTTAAGTACTTGCTGTCTGTGTTCCTGGTTGTGGTTAAATGTTATTATTTCTCCCTGCTCGTTTGTAAGTTCTTTTGAGTCCAGTGGCCTCATCTGACTTGCTTTCCATCTCAACAGTGATTAGTATGACCCCCTGGGCACACAGTCAGTGCATCAATTGAATGAATAATCAATTCTATTAATAGCTGAGGGTTTCCTTTTAATTTATTTTACTGGAGTATAGTTGATTCACAACGTTGTATTAATTTCTGCTGTGCAGCAAAGTGATTCAGTTGTACATATACATTGTTTTTTCATCCTCTTTTCCATTATGATTTATCACAAGACATTGAATATATATCCCTGTGCTATGCAGTTGGGACCTTATTGTGTATCCACTCTGTATATAATAGTGTGCATCTGCTAATCTTGAACTCCCACTCCATCCCTCCCCAACCCCCATTCCCCTTGGCACCCACACGTCTGTTCTCTAGATCTGTGAGTCTGCTTTGTAGATAAGTTCGTGTCATATTTTAGATTCTACATGTAAGTGATATGGTATTTGTCTTTCTCTTTCTGACTGACTTCACTTAGTATAATTTCTAGGCTCATCCATGTTGCTGCAAATGGCATCATTTCATTCTTTTTTATGGCTGAGCAGTATTCCATCGTGTATATGCACCACATCTTCTTTATCCATTTATCTGTCAGTGGACATTTAGGCTTCTTCCATGTCTTGGATTTTGTAAATAATGCTGCGATGCACATAGGGGTTTAGTAACTAAATTTTAAAGCTTGGAGGAAGAGAGTGAAGACAGAAAAACTCTTGAGGAAGTTCTGAGGAATGACCAAGGAATGCTGCAGTGGCTTTGGTTCAGAGATAGTACCCAAATTACCCAGGGGGCAAGTGATTGGATTAATATGAGATGGGGGAGCAGGAGTGGTAGGGAAAATGAAGGACAAAGGAATATGTGGAAGCCAAGGTTACCAAGTTGAGTGTTGTGTTCATGAATCAAGAGCCTGGGGGAAAAGGTGACCTGGGTTAGTCGTTTGAGACTCAATTTCAAAGGATCAGTGAAAATTAAACCAAAATGATGTGGGATTATGGGGGTGGCAGCATTTGTTGGACAGATCCCACATGCAAGTCACTTTTTTTAATAAAACATTGTGGACGGAAGTGATGACCAGGACATGGCTTCTGCCCCACACACACAGGGAGGGTGGTGGAGAGATCTATGGAAGCCCATGGTTTAAAAGGTTCTTTCTGTTTTGCTAGGGAGGGGCGGAGATCCAGCACGAATTTGAACTGGGCTTTTCAAATGGATATAATATATGGAGGTGGTAGGGAAAGCATTCCAGGCAAAGGACCTAGCGTTAGCAAGATATGGACTCAGGAAAAGGCAGGGTCTACCAGCAATGGGACATTGTCTTTGGTGTTAGTGGGGAAAGTGGGATGAAGCCCTGATGTAATACTTGAAACTTGATTCTCTGAGTGATGGGAGCCCTTGCAGGTTCTGAAAGAGGAGTGTGACAGATGATCGTGTCTTAGAAAATTCACTCCAGCCTCAGGACAGAGTTGGGTTAAGCAGTGGTTCTCAACCTTGGCTTTATGTTAGCCTCACCTGCAAAGATTTAAAATTGCAAATCCCAAGCTGAACCCCAGATCAATTAAATCAGCTGTGTGTGCTTAGTCGCTCAGTCATTTGCAGCCCCATAGACTGCAGCCCACCAGACTCCTCTGTCCATGGGATTCTCCAGGCAAGAATACTGGAGTGGGTTGCCATGCCCTCCTCCAGGGGATCTTCCCAACTCAGGGACCCAACCCAGGTCTCCCACATTGCAGGCAGACTCTTTACTATCTGAGTCACCAGAGTCTCTAACAGTGGTGCCCAGACATCAGTATTCTTTAAAGCCCCCAGCGATTCCAGCGTGCAACGAGGACTGCACACCGATGATTTTGAACAGGGCTTGGCAGACTCTTTCTGTCAAAAGCCAGATAGTATTTTTGGCTTTACGGGCCACAGGGTTTCTGTTGGAGCCGTCCCAGGCCGCCTTGGCCCACAAAAGCAGCCACACACAATATGTGAATGAATGAGTGTGGCTGTGTGCTAATAAAACTTTATGGAAATCTGAATTTCATATAATGTTCACAGGTCACCAGTATTCTTGTTCTCTGGAATTTTTTTTTTGTTTAACAGCCGTTCGCAAATATAAAAGCACACTGCAGACTGTACAAAACTAGCAGCCAGTCATTATTTGGCCCTCAGAGTCTATTTTGCCAGTTCTTGATTTAGAGGGTGAAAATTGGCCTCAGGTAGTCCAGGAAAGAAAACATTTCTACAGCAGTTCAGATAAGAGGTAAAGTTAACTCTCTTTTGTGGTTCATTGCAAGGGCAGAGTGAAGATAAGTGATATTGAGTCGATATTTATAGCGACTCACGTTCTCATGCACTACTTTCAAGCACCCAGAGGTTAGTGTACAAAGGAACCTGGAAGGAGGAACCATTGTTCGTGGTGTGTAGAGCTTAGTTCCCCTTTGACTTTGTTCTCTTTGAGGGGATTTGTTTTACGTTGAAAGGCTGTTTCTTTTCCCACTGCTTGTGATGGCTTTTCATTCAGCAGCACCCATCACCTCCAAAGAGCCAAGTCTCCTTCCTTTCTTATGTGCCAGCCATGCCTTTGTTTTCAAAGAATGACCTTTCCTTGCAAACAAAGTAAGGTGAGCCTGATATAAGGAGATAGGGCTACTTATATTTTATTTTATCAGATACCACTGAATTTATGCAGAATTCCCCCTACATTTTCTTCCAGCATTTGTTGCCTAGTTAAGGACCTGCCAGGGTAAATGGTGCCCCTGCTCCTCCACCACCCCTACCATGAAACCCAGAGGCTGATTCTTGCTCCTTCTTTTCACTATTTTAGGAAACATAATGCTGGTGAAAGTTTCCCACTGATACCTACTGTGCTTTAAAATCAGTGGTACATTTCCACGATGGCCTGGTTATTTTATTTGAGCACCATTACGTCGAGTGAATGGATTCACTTACCTGTTTCCTGACTTTCACTCTTAGAAGTCTGCATCTCAGTGTTCTCCAAGAAATGCCTATCCTGACCCCACCCAACTGTGAAGACTGGAGAAACAAAAGAACACACTCACTCCCCTTGAATTTCCTCTTACAGGAGGGAGAGGAGATTTAAGACTACAGCCAGCAGCGTTCATGGTCATTTCCATTTTCTTGCAGATCTTACTAGAAAATAAGAGGTAAAAAAAAAATCTATGAAGTTAGACCAGTTTTCTTTTTCTTTATTCTTCCTACCATCCTCACAATAGAGTTGTTTCTCAAAGAACACAGAAGTAGTAAACATAACATATAAAGGAAAAGCAGATGATATTCTGAAGAGTCTGTCTGTTTTCCTGAGTGTTTTGGGGTGTTTTTGATCACCAAACATACTTCCCATCACTAATTTTTTTCCCACCAATTTCTAAATGTGGGGGTCCATTGTTTAAATTCCAGGGACTTGTTTTTCCTTCTTTGCAGTGACCTTGAATGATTATCATCATTTTAGGGACACCAGCCAAAAACATACAACGTAAAAGTGAGGTTGTGATTGAACACTGATAATGTCAAGTGCTTTTAATTAAGCTTCTGACGTTTTATACATTGATAACAAAGTAAAGGTTCAGGTTTATTAAATTAGCTTTCGACTTGTTTTTTCAAAAGCTCTCACCACATAGGGAACTAAATATATAACAGCAGTCTGTTCTCTGCAGTCAAAGCCTCAATGTGCCCCAGAGGAATTCCTGCGTGGAGTCCCTTTTCAAGGAAAGGAAGAGGTCAGGAAATAAGGCAAAGCCACAGACATAATATGGGGATTAAGAATGGGGATGTCTGGTCTAATTCACAACCCAGGATGGCAGCAGCTGAAAGACAGGGGGGAACTGAAATAGAGGAACAGAGGTTACCAGTTGGAGGAGACCTTAGAGATCACCTGAGATAGTGGCTCTCGGCTTTGGCTGCTCACTGGAAAACTCAAGAGCATTTAAGTCACACACTTGCATAGGTTCCACCACACCAGTGAAGTCAGCATCACCAGGGATGAAGACTGGAGCACAGGTTTGCTTGAAAGGCTCCACAGTGATTCTGACCTGCAGGCAGGGTGGAACCTAACGCGACTCCTTCATCTCACACTGAGGTCCAGAGCAGATGCCCTGAGCAGTGGTCAGAGAGGTGTTGTCAGTCCAGGTTCCTTATCTGAACGTAGGGCACCCCTCTGCCGTCAGCCGTCTGTGCCAGAAATCACGGTGTCTTCCTCTGCCCTCCCCCTTGTACTGCTGCCTAACCCAAGTGCCCCCGTCCTGCCCCTGGGCTGTTTCTCCCATTCAACTCACCCCCTCTCCTTGCCCCTCGCTTCCTGTGGGATGGTGTCACCTTTTGGAACCACCGCACCCTCCTCTCTCAGTCTTCAGCCTCTAGCCTTGCTCCCATGCTCCATCTTTAACACCATGACAAAAACTCTCTCCGAGACACACATCTGATCGTTTGTCACAGTTCTTACACCGTGCGCTTGAATCATTTAGCCGTTTCTTTGGTTCAACAAAGCCACGTCCTTTTTTCTCTGTCTCTGCGTGCCTGTGCTCGACCTACTTTCTTATGGTTTATAAATGGCACAATCTATCTATAGACTCAATTCTTTTCTTTCTGCTTTTATCAAAAACTGACCTCCCCCCAGGGCGATACGATTTTCCCTCCTCAACCAAACGTTGTCCTATTTCAGCTGAGTTTAATGGGCCCCACTTTGCCCATACCCTGACCGGAGGAACCTGCCGATGCAGAAAGTGTAATAGAGGATCCCATGGTCAACATAAGCCCCGCCTCAGCCCCAGACCACGTCCCTGGGAGTCACGGCCTTCGCTGGCCTCTGCAGGGGTCCCAGCCACTTCTTCTCATCCCTGACTACTCTTTGCTGAGTGCTTGTTCTCACGGGGGTTCTCCCAGTTCCTAGTCCTTCACCAACAACCCTTTGGATTTTCAGTCCTTTGTTATCACCTTGCAACTCTTGGCTCTCTCCACCCTTTTGTCTCAGGACATGGTTCCCTGGCTTTCCTGTGGAACACCTGCCGCTTCTGTGTCATGTGGTGACTGACCAGTCCCTGTTCCCTAGCCCTTATTCCCTGGAGTTTTGACTCCAGCCCGTGAGTTGAATTTAGAGCCGCACTCTCCTAGTCTCCTCGGCACCATCACTGCCCGATAGTCACCACTGCCTCTGTGCAACTCAAAGGGCAGCAGTTCAGAACTGATCGTCCAGAGCCTGAGTTTCCTCGGCTCCCGTCCTCTCACTCTGACTTTGTGGCTGCTACTTGCCAGTTAATCAGCAAACCACTTCTTAGACTGGCTGCCAGAAGGGAAGCAGGAAAACGAAAGTGTGTTGCAACTCTCCTTTCTTAGCGTATCAGTTATACTTAGAAAAGCAACTAACTTATTTTATTGGTTGCTCTAGAATTTGCAACATCCATTTCTAACTAATCCCTCCCCAAAAAAGATCCACTTTCACATAGGATGATAAACTTCACAGGTAGTGTGAATACTTTGTAATAACAAAATAATGCTCATTCCTTCCTCCCATCCCTTGTATGGTGCCCTTACAGGAGGAGTAAGGCCTTATTTCACATATACATGAGCATGCATAATCAAAAACGTTGTTGTTATTATTATTTTGAACAAACTGTTGCCTATTAGATCCATTTATTTAAGGCTCTCATTTCTGACCTATATTATTTTCCTTTTTTGTAAAGAGTTTCTTTTAACCAATTCCGTCAATTTTTCTTTGTCTGAAAGAGTCTTCAGTTCAGTTCAGTCACTAAGTCGTGTCTGACTCTTTGTGACCCCGTGGACTGCAGCATGCCAGTCTTCCCTGTCCATCATCAACTCTCAGAGCCTGCTCAAACTCATGTACATTGAGGAGGTGATGCTGTCCAACCATCTCATTCTCTGTCGTCCCCTTCTCCTGCCTTCAACCTTTCCCAGCATCAGGGTCTTTTCCAATGAGTCAGTTCTTTGCATCAGGTGGCCAAAGTATTGGAGCTTCAATGTCATTCCTTCCAATTCAGGACTGACTTCCTTTAAGATTGACTGGTTTGATCTCCTTGCTGTCCAAAGGACTCTCGAGACTCTTCTCCAACACCACAGTTAAAAAGCATCAATTCTTGAGCACTCAGCTTTCTTTATGGGCCAACTCTCACACCCATGTGTGATATGGGTCTTCATTGTCCCTTTATTTTTGAAGGATCGTTGTTCAGGGTACAGAATTCTGGGTTGGTGGGTTTCTGTCTCTCAACACTTCAAATATTCCATTCTGCTCCCTCCTTCCCTGCACGGTTTCTGAGGAGAGGTTTAATGTAACTCTCACCTTTGCTCCTCTGCAGGTCATGTGTTTTTTCCTTTCTGGCATCTTTCAATGTTTTTTCTTATCTTTGATTTACTGTAATTTAAAAATGATATGCCAAGGTGTAGTTTTCTTGGCACATGTCCTGCTTGATGTTCTCTGCGCTTTCTGAATCTGTGGTTTAGTTCCAGAATCTTCCAGAATTTGACCTTAGTTAGGGGAAATTCTTGGTCATTCTAACTTCAAGTGTTTTGTCTTTTCCCCTTTCTCTTTTTTCCTCCTCCTCTAAGTCCAATAGCATATGTGTGATACCTTTTGTCTCACAGTCTTTGGAAATTCTCTTGTCTTTCAGTGTTTATCCTCTGCTTTGCAGTTTAGAGGTTTCTATCAAAATATCCCCTAGCTCAGAGATTCTTTCCCCAGCTGTGTTCACTCTATTAATAAACCTATAAAGGCATTCTTCATTTCTGTTACATGATTTTTGATCTCTAACATTTCTTTTGTTTTTTTTCCTTAGGATTTCTATCTCTCTGCTTCCAATGTCCATTTGTTCTTGCAGGCTGTTTGCTTTACCCATTAGAGATGTTAGTGTATCAATCATAATTGCTTTATGATAATTCTAACGTCTGCCATGTCTGGTTGTGACATTTGCTCTGTCTCTTCAAATCGTGGGTGTTTTTTTCCTTTGACATACCTTGTGATGTTTCTTGATCATCAGATATGATGTCCTGGTTAAAAGGAACTGCCTTTAATAATATGGCAAAATATGTGTGAGGGGAAGTATTCTGTATTCCTGTGATTGCATCTCAGTCTTTTAGTTAGCCTAGGCCTCTGCACTGTGATCTTCACAAGTGTTTCTCAGTGTTTTTGTCTCTCTTTAGGTGGGATAGGATGGTGAGGTGGGCTGGAGCTGTGTGTTCCCTTCCGAGGTCAGTTAGGCTCTGGTAACACCCTAGCGGGTTAGGCTCTGGTTAACTAGCTTCTCCTGGGAGCAGACTTTGTGAAGAGCAAAATGCACTGGTGTATTCCAAAACGATTCCTTTTCCCCCTCCTCCTGCCAGAAGCCCAAGGGGATTTTTCTCTGATTTTTCTGTGGGGCTTCTGCTGGTAAATCTCATAGTCTTGTGGGGCCCCCCTACAACTGGATCCCACTGGAGTCCTTAACTCCCAAAGTTGTGAGCACTGAGCTTCCAGTAGTGACTGTTCGGGTCTCCCTGCCCCAGCCCTGGTCCCAGCAAGGACCTCTCTGCCCGGTTGCTAATTGGTCTCTCCAGTTGAGGGTGGGAGGGTGGGGAACAGCGTTCCGTGTGTCCTTTGCTCTCGTCTGGGTCCAGGACGAGTTGCTGATTTTTCAGAACAGTAACTTCCAAGTTCCTTGTAGACAGAACCAGAAACCAGCAGTCAATCCATTGAAACTCAAACTTGTTCTTTTGTCTTCTTACCACAAAGTATGATGAAGACCTGCTGAAACACTTGTGTTTTATTAGAACATACCTTAACACATAAAACTCCTTGAAAGCTTGTAGGTTTTCTTGTTTTTGAGAATCCATATGTAGAGTTATTACAGTTTTACCTTATACTCAGCACTATTTTATTTTAGAAAACTTTAATCTATAAATAGAGAATGGGCCCAGAAAGCACTGAATTTGTTTGGGGAACCAGGAGAAGTAAAATTGGTGGATACTGTTAAAACTCAATTGATTATATTTTGATCTTGTTCGAAATACAGGTTCTCATCACGCGTGGAATGCCTTTCAGATCTGAGCTCTGTTGTTATCTTTGATGAAAACTGAAATAATTACATTATCTGCAAACCTGAACTGTTAAAAAAATCCTCCCGTAGGACCTTTAATTTTTTTTGGTTTTGTCTGAAAGGGAGTTTAAACATGGACATAAAAGGGGTCATTGGTGTTTTCTGTCCTTGCAGAGTGAGATTCTGGCTTCCTATGGAGGAGGGCATGGCAACCCACTCCAGTATTCTCGCATGGAGAACCCCACAGACGGAGGAGCCTGGTGGGCTACAGTCTATGGGGTCGCAAAAAGTCGGACACGACTGAGCGTGCACGCACATCTCTGTGACCTGGACCTTGAGATTAGTGATGAGGTGGACTTGAAGGCACCTTACCCAGTTCTCGGGGAGGTGTTTGCCGTACTTATTGTACTTTGGCCACCCTCATTCCAAGTTCATCACACAACTTGTTTAACATGTTTACTTTTTAAACACTTGGAGAATTAACAGGTGGTTGCATGACTGAGATGTTTGTTTTAACAGGCGAAAAAGTGGGAGGTAATTTAGACACACACTGTGATGCAATAGGAAAATACCTAATTATTCCATTTTTGGCTCAGCTTTTAGTTTCAGTTAAAACTGCTGATAGCAAGGTGTAACAGGTCTTGTAGCTTCGTATTGTTAACACGGTCTGCATGTGAGAAACTGGCTCACTAGCAACTGGCTTACTTTAGTTACTTGTCCGCAAAACCTTCTACTTGACTTCAGTGCTAGAACTTAGTAAAGGGTCTCTTCTCAAAGTTTCTGTCACCAACAGCTATAATGTGGGTACAGAAAGCTCCAAAAGCACTATATCTATTTAAGCATGCTCTGAAAAACAATTGTAACATTCTCTGTCTGAATGTAGAATGCTCAGAATGCACAATTCTGAAAAAACATCTGATTGATATTTTCCTTGATATGTTCATCCCGATATGTCAGGGTATAGGTTATGATTGATTCTTGAACTGTCTTCATTCAGTGAGCAAAAGGAACAAGGAATTTTGCTAGGCAAGTAGTTGTTCATTTGGTTTGGGGTCATGGGACTGTTGCCAGAAATGGACATGGTCAAAGATAGAGATTCTATGAATAGATCAGAGATGGCTGTTTCTGTAACTTTTTTCTAAAGGGTCAGAGAGTAAATACTTCAGCATTTATGAGCTATAGAGTCTCTGTTGTAACCACTCAAATTCTGCTGTTATCGTGTGAAGGCAGCCATAGGTAATACATAAGCAAGTGAGTGTGACTGTGTTTCATTAAAATTTTATTTGCAGAAACAGACAATAGGCTGAATTGACCCAGGGGCCATCATTTGTCAACCCCTATTCTAGATCCCAGAAGATGCAGCTCTGGGCTACATGACTCTGACCTCACTGGGAAAACAGCAGTGGTATTCAGTTAACTAGACTAATAATATATAACCTTCCATAGTCACAGCCAAGACTTCACTGTAGTTGTATATAGTAAATTTGTTGTCAGACAAAAGGGCATTCTTTCTTCACTGTCTTCTTTTGGGGTTTAATCTGAATAGTGTTATTTGCTATTTATTTATACCCTACTTTGTTCCCCAAATAATAGAAGGTATATTTAGGTTTTAGCATCAAAATAAAGATATAAAATCCAAACCCACATAAAAAGGCCACACCAAACTACCTCTGCCTATCTCTTATCCACTTGCTGACTCAAACTGGTAGCTTTACCATTTTTGGACTGATCAGTCCTGGGGACACCTCCTAAGCTGAATACTGATATGCCGCCTATTTTATCTTCTCTAGCATAATTTCCTTTTTAAAAAAAAGAAAATTCCCCAGTGTTTTATATTGTCTCCTACCAAAGGAAGTGTTAATATCCGTCATTTCTCTTCTGATTGAAGTATAAGCCAAAAACTGTTAAACCAGCTAAGTGGGTGTATGGAAAGGAAAGAGAAAATTAGAAGCTAATGAAAACTCTGGCGGGCAGGTGACCTGTTCAGAACAGATGCGAGGGCTTGGAGAGCCATGAAACTGTTTCCATACAGTTAAACATACATCTCTGCTCTCCAGAGAAATGGAGTTAGGCTACTGGGCAGCCAGGTGGTCAGCAGGTGGGCAGGGGAAGTGGGAATTTTGGCTGAGCTGCAGGAAGGGATGTCTGCTAGTGAGTGTCAGAATGTGGAAACAGGCCAAGTGATTTGAAGGACTGCTTACTTGAATTGGGCTCCAAAGACAGTTCCGAAGTAAAGAACTAACCTGTACGAAACCCGTGAGTGTGTACAAATGACTCTAACACAAGGACCTCATTGATACTAGCTCTGACTCTTCAACCAGGTAGATGCCAAAGGTCACGCAGGACCTATGCTGGAGATCTACGTGGATTTCACCCTGGGGAGGTGCAATGTATGTGCTCAGGAGGAGACTGGAGTTTAAAGGAAGGAAATCCTTCCCCACGAAATATGGCTACCAGGCAAGGATCAACAACATCAGAGTAGACCCAGAAGCCAGATGCGGGTAGTCTTAAGGACAGACTGGCCACTCTCATGACAGAATTTTAAAATGCTGTAGATGAGATGGTTGGATGGCATCACCGACTCAATGGACATGAGTTTGAGCAAGCTCTGGGAGTTGGTGCTGGACAAGGAAGCCTGGTATGCTGTAGTCCATGGGGTCACAGAGTCGGACACGACTGAGCAACTGAACTGAACTGAACTGAAATGGGCTAACTCTGTGATACACAAAATCTAAATACAAGAAATGAATGCATTCTATAATCCACAGCTGGGATGGTGTTTAATACCTGTTGTTTAAAATGTCTTTTCTCTAAATTTATCAATGTTCTAACCTTTAAACGGCAAAGAGAAATTAAGAATTTCCAACCTAATCCATAATCCCTTTTCTCATTCACTCTTGGTGAGAGGAAAGTTGGTCTACTCTCTGGAGGAGGGGTCTGCCTGGCTGTTCCTATCAAGGTAATAAACATGCCTACTCCTTGATCCTGCAACTGGACTTCCATAATTTATCCTTTTAAAAAACACACACTCACAAGCTGGCCTAGATGTTTGTGCAAAGATTATCATTATATTTATAAATTGAAATGCATTGCAGGAAGAAAGTTCAGATTTCAGGAGTTTTTGGATTTTAGAACTCTTAAGGGATCACAGTGCTGGATATACAGGCACTTAAGTTTGGCAAGGATAAATAGTGAAGTGGGAAAAAAGTAAATTTCAGAAGAATGTGTACAGAATGATCCTTTTTCTTTGAAAGTAAAAGTTATCAGTTGTGTGTGAAAATACATGCACAGAAGGTCTGGAACCATCCACAAAATTTCTCACAGTGGTTATGGGAAGGTGGACAGATCACAGTGGGTTAACACGTTGATTAAACAATTAGTAAACAAAACAATCAGTAAAACAAAAGTAAACAAGCTGATTGTTACAGTCACCTCT
The DNA here is from genome assembly GCF_019320065.1 of Cervus canadensis. Lineage (NCBI taxonomy): Eukaryota > Metazoa > Chordata > Mammalia > Artiodactyla > Cervidae > Cervus > Cervus canadensis. Next base: position 14,782,646 of record NC_057413.1, read on the forward strand.
CCTAAGAGAACAGCACCCTTCATTATCACAGATGCTGGGAGTAAGGAGTATGGAGATGCTTCTTGTAATGAAGAAAACATCATGAGAAGGGAAGGGGGCTTTTCTTCTCGTAACTGTGTATGAGAGTCACATGTTGTCATTACTGATACAGTTGGTATGTGCCTGTTTATCTCAGGTATATTCGTTTATTCATTAGTTCAGCAAATATTTATTGAGGGCCCACTGTGTGTGAGACACCATTATATCTATAGCAGTCATATATATGTATGCGTGCACGCATGCTAAGTCACTTGAGTTGTGTCCGACTCTTTGTGACCCTGTGGACTCTAGCCCACCAGGCTTCTCTGTCCGTGGTCTTCTCCAGGCAAGAATACTGGAGTGGGTTGCTCTTCCCTTCTCCAGGGGATCTTCTCAATCCAGGGCTCCAACCTTTGTCTCCTTCAGCTTCCGCATTGCAGGCAGATTCTTTTGCCACTGAGCCTCCAGGGAAGACTCACTCATGCCCAACTCAGAGTAACAGAAGTTGGTGTTGCTGTGAAATTGAAAGTGTTCTAAATGTATTTTCTTTCTTCTCATAGTTTTGTTTTTTTCATTTTAGTGTCTGAATTATGCATTTGTAATAAGTAGAGTTGTAATTATGAAACTTTCCAGAAAGAGATTGCCTGGCTGGTCTGTGACAGTGATCCACATGACCATCAAGTGGCCTTGGTTTCTGCTTGTATCCATTCATCCCAAATTAACTGTGTAGGTCCTCAGCCTGCGCAAAGGAAAAATCTCAAAATAATGTCATAAAGTAGATAGAGGGAGAGAGCTAGAGATCTACATTTAGATATATACACACGTGTGTGTATTTTTGCCACCTGTCAACTCAAAGGTTTGTGTTTTCTCCCACAGAAAAAGCAAAGAACAAAGGAGCTTTCTCGGATATTTCATTCATACAACCCATATGATCACAAGGTAAGAGAAGCATGTTATTAGTGTAATTGGGTAATATAAGTCCTTCTGAACATAGAGCACAACATTCACCAGTACACAGTGATTTTGAAGTACATTTCTACCAATTACATTTATATTTCGTTTTAATTTTTAACTCTGTATCTCTTGTAAAGAAGAGAGAAAATTTGTATTTCTGAACTAAAATATTCTTCTGTATTCACATTAAAATCTGGTTACATATTGTCACTGAATCCTCAAAGACTGTGAAAAGACAGATTTGGGCGTGTTTTTCGATTAGTGGGTTTTTTCCTTTCCAAACAGTGTAGTAAATGAACTTGGCTTTTGAATTGATGAAGATAGTTGAAATATTATCTGCCAACTCTCGGTTCACCACTGGTCCTGACAGAAAGTTATATTTCTTAAAAAAAAAAAAAAAACAAAACCTCTAACAGAAAGCAGTGCCTAGAATTATAACTGAAATATTCACTCCCGAGAGCTTTGCTGTACCGAAGACCACATGGTTAATGACCTTGGCCCTCCATCCATCCAGCAACCTCACAGATCCACAGCCAGTCTTGTTGCATTTATACCCCACACTCTCCACGCCCTGTCTTTGAAGAATTCTTAAGCCTCTTCTCACTGACACATATTTCACTATATATTTGTAAAACATAAATCCTTAAAAAAAAAAAAAAAAAAAAGCCCACTGACATTTTAAAGAAAATGCGCAATACCACATCTTCGTGGGGAAATATATGAAAATATCCTGAGACTTGTTCAAATCTTCTATATCTTGTAAGGTTCTGATAAATCTGTTAATTTGACGTGATTTCAAAAGCAAACAAAACATTTGCATGGTTGAAATGCTAATATAAACTTAAATCTTTATCTATGAATTTACAAAGAGACATGTGGTAGGGATTTTTTAACTAGCCAAAATAAGGAGTGTGAAAACTACTTTCTTCATTTGAGAATACAGAGATGTCTGGATTCAGGAGGAAAAATGTGCCAGTTGTTCATAGAAGTTGAAAGAATTTTAATAGCTCCTGGTTTTTCTATAGTGACCAGTTAACTTAAGCATCAAAAATCTAAGAGAGATGTTTGTATTCCATGTGACCACAGTGATGTACAAGACTAAACATTTATCATTTCAAGTTAAATTTTTCAAGTGAAATCGATCACTGCAGAATAGCAATTTGTTGGAAAGAACTTGAGCAAGCCAGGAGTGTCTGACAATGCAGGCGGAAGGTGCAGACTGATAAGTAACACAACAGCCAGAAGAATGAGATTGGCCAGATTTCCGATGGGAAAGTTGCCTTTTTTTTTTTTTTAGACAGTGTCATTTAATTAACATAAATGCAACAGTGGCTGAAGTTAACATTTAACGGCAGCAGCAGCAATAGACTGTGACAAACCAGAGGTTTTGCCTGACTTGTCTAATTTTGCCCACTTCTGACATTTTTTGAATTCACTGTTAGGGGAAATTCCATTATTCTTTTATTAGAACTCTTAATGGAGCTTAGCCACTCACAGCTTCTCCTGGCTTCCTCTTCATATCCTTTGTGGCGTTGTATCAAAGTCACCTCAGATGATTTTGGCTTCCTCTGTGAAGACTTCATTCCTCTACAAATTAGTCATCAGGCAGTGAGGAATTGAACATAAATGCTAGATGGAGTTCCCTTTGATCTTTGCTTTAAGGTCAGTCATAAATTACTGTTAAGTAGCTGGAAGGCTTGATGAGTGATTTTTGAAGCACCCAAGGTTTAGCCTGATGGCATTCTGTTTTATTCTATATGTGCAGTAAAAAGGGGGAAATTTTCTAGGAAAATTTCTCCTTCCCCTTACTCACCTCCTCATGTTTTTCTAAACTCCTTCCAGGCAAGTTTAACCATTTTAGTTTTAACCATGTCTCTTGAATCATGGGCATTGAGTGAGGTGCACTGTTTTCTCAATATTAGAATGTTCCTTTTTTCTCCATAAATAAAATAATAGAAGATTGTGATTTGAGTTACCTTGTCTTTTTAATTACCCAATTATATTCAAATTAGTTTTCTAGGCAGATAGATTTTAGTGTAAAATGTTTTGTAAGATGTGGTTAAAATTGATTTAAACATCTCACGCTCAGTGAGCTTTCTGGAAAGATCTTTCAGGTTAAATATATACATATGTCGTAAATGAAAGCTTATATAAAATAAAATATAGGCTGTCTGGGATTTGCTTTAAAAAAGAATTAAAAGGGGGACGTGAGTAGGGCACAGTAAAAATAAGGTTGGCCTTGTGTTGATGATTATCAAAACTAAATTATTGGTTTGTGGGAGTTCATCCTTCTAGTTTGTGTATTTTTTTTATATGATTGAAATTTTCCATAGTAAAAATGATGCCAGAAGTTTAAAAAAAAAAAAAAAGCCCACTATGGTCTACTCCTAGGAGTGAGTATTATGGTATTCTGTTCTTCTCTAGCTAGATTTTTTAAATTGTTCATTTTTCCCTTTTACATCAAGTAAATTTGTACCAAAGAAGGAATACTTAGCATTTCAGAAGGTTCATAATGCTGAGTAAACTCAGAAATGCAAATCCTGTTCTAAAGTTGGCATAATTTTCTGGGGGTTCATCCCAAATTATAGTGGGTCACTTAAATGATAGTCTTGCCTCCAAGAAACTGTTAAAAAGAGTTGTAATGACAAAGGGGAGTCAGTCCCACCATTTTGTTCTCAGTGAGTCACTTATGTTTGCTCTCCTTTTCTCCACCAAACCCAGACTGCGCCTGCCTGACCCCAGACACAGGAAAGTCACCAGGTTAAACAAATTTGTTATTTGAGTGAAGCCAGGTGCGTTTCTTAATCAGACTTGAAAGCCATTGTTTAGGTTGTAAGTGGTCACTTGGTTTTCTGTAAGTGCTGTTGCAAAAAGCAAATAGAGCTTAGGGCAAAATGAGCACTCAGAATGAGTCTTGAGGAAAATATTCGATTTGTTTTTTTTATATTCTAAGTCAAATTTTGCTGGAGCCTGAAAAAATTTCGCTTTGGATTGTTATCTCTAGTCCTATGTTCATCTTTTTTAAAAATTGCTTTTAGGAATTCTCGTAAACATACACAGAAAGGCTTGACCAAACCCTAAGTCTCATTTCTCTCTCCTAGTTAAAAGGGATTGGTAAAGGAAATCCAGTAGCTGCAGGTAATCCAATTGTGTTTTGTACGTTATATTCTTTCCTCTGTTGTTTTAATAAACACATAATAAACAGAGCTTGGAATTTCTGAAACCACATCACAGCTAACCACAAGCTTATAGGACCAAAGGTCTCCCAGGCCAAGGACAGCCAGCCTGGAGTTGCATTTTTCCTTTGGATAAGTCACAGATAAGTGGAATAGGTTATCATGAGAACGTTGTTATTAAAGCTATGCAGATTCGCATATGCTTTTTGTCTCTGACCTGAAGAAAATATTGCCATGCATATATAAGATGTCTCCCTCTTTCCTATTGCCTTCTTTTCTTTCTTGTTACATATTATCAGAATTACGTGTTGGGGGAAGTCTAGGTTTATCAGCTAAACACAGATGTTTATAATTTGCTATCGTAAAATGCTACTATAAAATATGAGCATACTTGGAAAGGAAAAGGTTCACAATTCTGTTTAGGTCTGTAGTGGTTTTTACATCTGCAAAATTCAGTACTTCCTAAACATAGATAATTTATATGAATTAATATATACTCGACCATTAAAAGTGAGTCTTTTTAACAGATTGTCATGGTTACAGTTTCTGTATTTTGTGAAGTGGGCTTCTCATTTTCTTTTAGTGACTGTTGTTGTTTGAATAATTTTCTACATAAATCAGTGGACACACATGAGTAGAAACATACTTGTGTTGGTGAAGTAAACTTTTCTTTGTCTTTTGGTGACCAGGTTGTTTTAATGATTTTTTTCTACAAACATGGACATGTATCGCTTGAACTGTAAACAGACTCATGTGTGTCCAAAAAACAGCTGCCTGTGAATTGAATACACTTGAGAAGTTAGCATATGAATAGACAGAAAATCACTCAACTGGAGGTCTTTTGTGTAGTGATCTTAGCTGTCAAAAACACAACCCAGAACCTGAAAGTAAGCCAGCCTAGGTCCAGACTGTCACAATCATCTAATTCTCTCTCTCCCTGCCTCATTTGTTCTTCAGTTCTCCATTCACAAACGGTCCACTTTAAAAAAAAAAAAGTTCTAACAAACATAGATGCCTGATTTCCCAAACCACAGTCAACTCTAGCAGCAGTTAAAAAGAGGGTGGTTATTGCTTCAAGAAGTCAGAGCTCCATTAAGAAGTGGCAGCATGCAAAATGAATGCATGGACAAGGTCGGCTGTAAAAGCTCTAAGTCATTAACAGAGGGATTCTAAACGTGCAGCTGCCCAAGGCCACTTAACATGAATCCAAATATCCCTATAATACATTTTTTTGTAGTCCCAGAGTAAAATAATTGGACCTAAATTACCTCAGGAAACAGATATTTTCTTTAAAAAATAGTAGAGATGTGTATAATCTATTTTTGCAAACATTGATCTTTTAAGAATAAATTGTCTTTATCCTGAAAACTCTCTTAGGAAGAGCTGGTTGTTAATCACGTTGGATAAATGAAGTATGTATTACTATAGAGAGTGGTTTAATAAATGAGAAATAGTCAAAGAGTGGTTGAACACGTATTGGTAATTGGGTAAAGAAATTAACCAGGTGGGACAGAAAACGTATGAGAGCATAAGAGGGGAGAACGGTAGAATCTGTCTTCCCCCCAATTATTTATTTATTTAATTAGATACTCTAAATTCATTAAAGCCTTTGAGAATCATTATATTTTTATCCTAAAGCTTATTCTAGGCATAACTTGAGTGAATACTTGTAAGTAGTGAATCAGTACAATGCATTTTTTTAAATTTCTTCATTACTGTGGGCGGCACTGGGTCTTCATTACTGTGCACAGACTTTCTCTAGTTGCAGTGAGTGGGGCTACTCTCTCTATTTATGGTGCATGGGCTTCCCAGTGTGGTTTCTTCTCTTGTTGCAGAGCACGGGCTCTAGGCGCGCGGGCTGAGTAATTGTAGCATTGCCCTGAGGCATGTGGAATCCAGGACCAGGAATTGAACCCACGTGCCCTGCATGATAGGCTGATTCTCAACCTCTGGGCTACCAGGGAAGTCCAGGACAGTGCATCTTTACCTGCAGTATTAAATATACGAAAATAATTGACATGTATTTCCCTTATCCACATTTCCTAAGATTACCTTAAGAACTGTTGTGAACACAAATACTTCTTGGAATTCATACCTACTAGTGTATAATGAACTATGTAACAGAAAGTGTAAAATTACATTTTCTGCAGCTTCATTTGGGCAGAAGCCCAATCTATTTCAGAAGTCTTGGGAGAAAGAAGTCTTTGGTTATATACCGTCCTTTCTTCCCTTAAGAGACTAGTCAATCTCTATGGCATCAAGTTTCATAAATCCACGTATCACAACTTAAGCCAAAGGAACAGTTGCATTTCAGAAAATCATCTACTGATTTACATTTTTCCATTAATCACATCTGTCTAGTAATTTAAGATAGAAGTTACTTTATCCAGTTCTTTATGTTTGAAGAGTCACAGCCAGTTGACTCAATCCGGAGGCAGCTACAGAGCTGTCAAAGCTTCATCGTGCCCTGTTCTTGGAGTGAAGTGGCATCAGAGTGCCTTGGGTTGTACATTTAGAGAAGGAGACGTGAGTTTGGATTATTGCCTGCTGGCCCTGTTGGGCTTTGAGCTATCTGCTGTCTGGAAATAGCAACTTCAGTTCTTAATGGATCCAGCACTTTTTGATAGCCAGATTTTCATGGCACATGCAGAGGAAGAGACAAGTTATTGATTTGCCATGTTTATGCCATGCTTAAAACGGTTCTCTGCAGCAGATTGGGCAAAGCCATTTGTGCACTTAACTCTAGTCCCCATCTTTGGCAAAGACTAAAAGTTGTTTAAAAAGTAATTTGGGGGATGTTGCTAAATAGCAGGAACAATTGGATAAACGTCTGATTAAGTTCCCTTATTGTTACATTTGTCACATGTCATACTAAAACCATAGTTTTAGTTTTAGTAGACTAAAAAGCATAGAGCATACTAAAACCATGCTCAGGTTATGGCCTTGGAACACAGGGAAGTGAGCACTTCAGTAAATATTAAACTCATTTCATTGGCCTCAGGAACTCTACACTATAGTCGTATGAGTAACTCAGTCTCAAAATAATGGACATTCTAAAGAGCTCTTTTGGTGTAAAATTTGTGCTTCCTGCTCAAGGTAACCATGTGATTGTTACCAAAGAGGCAGATATAGTTCTGTTATTTCTGGCTTCAAGAATAGGTATCTCTAGACACCATTTTGCTTCCTGATCCATGCCAACCTGATCCAAAAGCATTTTCTTTATTTTTAGCTTTTCTCAGCTTGTGATTCAAGTTGAATAACAGGTCATGTTTCCTGGAGCCTAACTTTGATATTGTACCATTGTATTTTTCTCTTTTCCTTCTAACATGGCATTGTTCTAAAAATTAAACTTTTTTTTTTTAACACATTGATTTATTACTGTAACTTCAGGGATAGGTTGTATGGAAGTTTATGTAAATAACGAAGATTTTAGTGGTGTGTTAAAATGCTATATCCAGGGACCCATATATGTCAGAAATTCTGCTCTGGCAGTTTCTCTGAGGATTGGCAAGGAGACTGGAATCTGATTGGATTATCATCATCATCATCATCATTACATTACTTAAAGCACACGCCATGTAACTGGTACTAGTCTCAGAGCTTTGCATATACACGTTTAATCTTCATACCAACTCTATCAGTACTGTTATTGGATTGGCCAAAAAGTTCATTCAGGGCTTTCTGTACCATCTTACTGAAAACGCTAAGAAATTTTCTGGCCAACTCAGCAGTATCCCTTGTTTTACAGATGATGGAACTGAGACATAGGTTAAGAAACTTCTCAAGGTCACGCAGCTAGTAAGTGACAGGACAGTTTAGCTCCAGAGTCCACGCTTAGCATCCCTGCGCCACAAGCCACTGCAGATCTGCAGATTAAGAGGTTCTAATAAAGGTGGATTGATGAGCGCAACTCAAGTTCTAGGTCAAAATGGGCCTTCTTACCCTCCACCTGCAAATCTAAATCTAAATAAGCAAACTCTATGTAGACACAGAGGTAGGAGAAGGAATAAGAAGAGAGGACAGAAATAGTCCAGGGGAGAAGCATCAGGGCTTCCATAGACTGCTTCCCCATAAAGCAGACAGTAGAGCAGACAAACATGCTGAGAACTACCGCCTTCACCTCACTCTTCCCCAGTCTGATAAATCCACCATCAGCCTGGGGCAAGGGAAACTTAATGTAAGCTGGACATCAGGGCTTCTACCATCAGAGACTAACAGATGACTATTAAGCACTGTTGGGCACTCTGTTTGCAGAGCCTGTTCACCTTGCTCTCCTCTCAGCTCCCATCTGTGAGGATGGGTATGGTACAAGTTTCAGCTAAAGGTTGGAGTGTTTAGGGCCAAGACAGCAGGAGATATCCAAGCCAGAGAAATAGGGCAAGCCAGCCTATAAGCCTCGAGCCCAGAGAAAGTTGAGGAGGGAATCAACTGAAGTCACATGGAGATGGGAAAATGGCAGCAAGACAGGTTGGAAACCTGTTTCATTTATCAGGACCCCCGCTGCATTTCTGACTTCTTTTATAGGCAGCTGGGGCTCTAAATTAGAAGTCAGAAAGTTCCCCAGGTCCTCATTTAAGAATGTTTTATTTAATAGCATGCTCTCTTACCTCACACCTCTTTGCCCAGCTGCTCCCAGGAAATATCAGGAATAAGGAGAAACAAAGTTCTTGATCAAATATTTTGCTAGCATTCAATGTAAAAGTATTGATAAAAAGTAATCAAAAGAAAGTCTAAAAGGCAACAGAAGCAAAAATAAACAAGTGGGACTACATCAAGCTAAAAAGCTTCTGCACAGCAAAGGAAACCATCAACAAAATGAAAAGGCAACCTACCAAATGGAAGAAGATATTTGCAAATCTTATATCTCATGAGAGATTAACTTCTGAAATATATAAAGAACTGATACAACTTAGTAGCAAAGTAACTCACAAACAGTTCAATTAAAAAATGGGCAGAGAATCTGAATAGACATTTTACAGAAGAAGGTATACAGATGGCTGACAAACACCTGCAAAGATGCTCAGCATCACTGATCATCAGAGTCAGAGGAATCAAAGTGAAAGTCTCTCAGTCGTGTTCAACTCTTTGGGAGCCCATGGACTATATAGTCCATGGAATTCTCTCAGCCAGAATACTGGAGTGGGTAGCCTATCCCTTCTGCAGGGGATCTTCCCAACCCAGGGATCTAACCAGGGTCTCCGGCATTGCAGATGGATTCTTTACCAGCTGAGCCACAAGGGAAGCCCAAGAATACTGGAGAGGGGTAGCCTATCCCTTCTCCAGCGGATCTTCCCAACCCAGGAATCGAACCGGGGTCTCCTACATTGCAGGCAGATTCTTTACCAGCTGAGCCATAAGGGAAGCCCTTATCACTAATCATCCATCACTAATCATCAGGGAAATGCAAATCAAAACCACAGTGAGATATTAACTCACACTGTTAGAATGGCCATTATCAAAAAGTCAGGACATAAGTGTTGGTGAGGACGTGGAGAAAAAGCATCCTTGCACACTATTGTCACTTGGTGCAGCCACTGTGGAAAACAGTATGGTGATTCCTCAGAAAATCAAAAACAGAACTGCCAAGTCATCCAACAGGTCTACTTTTGGTTATGTATTCAAAGGAAACAAGAACACTAACTCTACAAGAGATATACACTGCATTGTTCATTGCAGCCTTCTTTACAATAGTCAAGACATGAAAACAACCTGAGTGTTCATGGATGGATGAATAGATAAGGAAAACAAGTGTGTGTGTATACATACACACACACAATGGAATATTATTTAGCCATAAAAAGAAGTCTTGCTAGTGGACCTTGAGGGCATTATTCTAAGTGAAATAAGTCAGGCAGAGAAAGACAAATACTGCCTGATCTCACTTAAATGTGAAATCTAAAACAAAGCAAAATAAACTCATAGATTAAAAAACAAACAAAAAAATAGATTGATGATTTCCGGAGGCAGGTGGTGGTGGTAGGTGGGAGAAATGAATAAAGGGAGTCAAAATATAGGACTTTTGATTATAACATAAATAGTCCATGGAGATGCAAAGTACAGTATGGCAACTAGAGTGAATAATTTTGTAGTGTGTATCTGAAAACCGCCAAAAGAGTAAATCTTTAAAGTTCTCATTAAAAGCAAAACATCTTACATGTATGGGGACATATGTTAACTGGACCCACTCTGATCATTTTGCAGTATATACAAAAAGTGAATCGTTATGTTGTACACCTGAAACTAACATAATGTGTTTCAATCATATCTCAAGTAAAAAAATAAAATCTCCATAGAAGTGGCAGTTACTATATTCTAAATTATTTATCAAGTCTAAGGGTATCTCGTTTTCCACTGTCGTTGTTATGTGCTGCCTCTGTGAAATTGACTAGCGTGAGGAGGAAATCGGCAGAGGAGGGGAGAGGACCTGCATCAGCGTGTGTGCGTGTACCGGCCAGCCCGGAGCTGCTGGCCTCCCTCTGCCCCACCCGTCACCCCCCAGGCTGGTCTTCTACCGTCAGCCTCTGCGTGCAGCTAAGATGTATCACCAGCCTCTTTCTGTCCCGATCCACACCCTGCCCCAGCCTTTTTCTCTGTGTCTGACCACCAGCGGGCACTATCCCTTACCAGCCTTGCCCAACAACATACTTAGCCAGCCCTCCACTTGACGCATTAGGCCTGTTGCATGTTGGGTTGTCATCATCGTTCAGTCGCCCAGTCACATCTGACCCTTTCTGACCCCATGAACTGCAGCACGCCAGGCCTCTCTGTCCCCCACCACCTCCTGAAGTTTGCCCGAGTTCATGTCCTTTGCTTTGGTGATGCTGTCCAGCCATCTCATCCTCTGGCGCCCTCTTCTCCTCCTGCCCTCAATCTTTCCCAGCATCAGGGACTTTTCCAGTGAGTCAGCTGTTTGCATCAGATGACCAAAATACTGGAGTTTCAACTTCAGCATCAGTCCTTGCAACATGTCAGGTTGCCAGTTAGCAAATGAAAACAGAGGATGCCTGTTACACTTGAACTTCAGATAAACAACAAGTTGTTGTTGTTTGTTTGTTTCTTTTTCTTTTCTTTTTTTTTTTTTTAGTATAAGTAAGTCTCATGCAATATTTGGAGTTTACTTGTACTAAAAATTTATTCGTTCATTTGAAATTCACATGTAAGTGGATGTTTTGTTTTTATTTGGCAACCCCAGTTGTATGTTATTACACTTTACATTTTGGCAAATTGAGATAGAAAGATGGAAAAGAATATCCCAGAGAGAATGAACTAAAAAATGAGTTTAAAACCTCCCCTATATATAATATGAAGGATATGTGCAAGTTTCTTCCTATTTTTAACCCCATCCTTGTATAATGTGCCTGGCCTCCCTGCAAAGACTGACACCAATGTCAGATGGTTTTTCAAACATTTACTGTTTTAATGAAGAAGATAAAACAAGTTACTCATTTAACTTTTGTTCTCTAAAATCTTGTGACTGTGTTTTAACCTAGGAAACTTGTTTGGAAAATTGCTTGGAAGACACAGAAGTTAAAATTAAAAAGTGCTCATAGCTTATTTTCAAGGAAGAGTTTTCAGATCCCCCCTGAAAAGTACTTTGTTTCTCCAGCAATACATTTTGTTGTAAAATATGTTAATGACTTCTCTGCAGCTGAAGTTCTTTTTATTGAGATGTTTTGACACTAAAAAGCATTAATGCCAGTGATGCTTAAAGCAAGTAATGCGGGCATCCACTAGAGAAACGGGTAAGCTACTCCTGATTTTTTTTTCATCTACAGCTCTGCTGCTCAAGTTTTCAACTGGTTGAGAATCTTTTCATTGGTGGTGTGAGGGTGGATGCTGTTTGCAGAGTTTTCTTCCCAGGCTTGGCCTCTATCTTCCTCAGCACATTTTTAGCAACAGGTACAGACCTCATTCTGTGTACCACTCTCCTATGATCACCAGCCTTCAATACAGATTGTGACTTCCACATTTTCCAGAATTCTCTTGACAAAGAGTAGTGAAGTGAAGGTATTTCCGTGGGCCAGTAATTCATTCTCTCTCGGGTTTCTGTGCAAGATTAAGAAGACATAATTAACAGTTAGCAAAACAAAAAAAAAATACGGTTAGCATTGGTGGCATTTTTAAAATATATATATTAACACTCTTCTCTTGAAATTGGAAATCTAGAGAATTTTAGCATCTGAGGAAAAAATGAGTTAACCAGCTTCTTCTCGTGATTGTTAATATTTTTCATTATTCAGCGTTTTAGCTTTGGATGCTTTTCAGAATTCCAGAAGTATTTTAAATGCACGTGTGTCAAATAAAAATAAAGGAGTTTTGAAGACTCAAGTTCTTTTTAATGTAGCTCTGTCATTATATGGCACACACGTGAGTAAGGAAACTATTCCATTTTTAATTGCTGTAAACTATAATCATCTGACATGGATCTCTCGTTCAACTTAGGCCCTTTTTTTTCTTTTTGAGGGGGTAATTTTAAAGTTGCTTGTTTGTCTATATCCCTCACTTCTTATTTCTTATCAACTATTTATTTTTCTAATTTAAAGCTATGATGTAGTTAACACTTCTACAGTTGCCTCCCTCCCCTCACCTCTAGGAGCTTCCCAGGTAGCACAATAGTAAATAATGCACCTGCCAATGCAGGAGACACAAGAGACTTGGGTTTGATCCCTGGGTTGGGAGCCTCCCCTGGAGAAGGAAATGGCAACCCACTCCATTCTTGCTTGGATAATCCCTTGGACAGAGGAACCTGCCAGGCAACAGCCATGGCGTGGCAAAGAGTCGGACACGATTGAGTAACCAACATGCACATACATGCACATACACCCTCACCTCCAGGGCCTGGTGCTTCCTTTGGTTATTCTTCAGCTTGTCTCTCTCCCCGCGAGCTAAATATCTTCCTCACCCATTGTTTGTACTATATCTCCTTACTATTCCCACTTACTTTTACATCTCTCCACACAGTTTCTTAGATGTTTTTGCTTTTTACCCTCTAACATGTTCCTGCTTGGAGCGTATGGGTGATAATTCTTGGGATCTTCAACATGGTGACGTATTCTGGGACTCGCTACCCTTCCCTTGGAGACAGAAACATGAAAAATCAACGCTGTGTCCAGCCCTTCCCCCTTCTTAAACTAGAGAGCTCCTGTAATCCCACCACCCTCCCCGTTCCACTTCTTGTACACATAAGGAAGTCTCTCTGGTCCTATTGAATTCTTCCCCTTACTTCAAGACTCAGTTTCCTTTTACCATCTTTGCATCTTTTCTGATGTACCTGGGAAACTGTTCTCATGCTGCCTCTATGACGGGCGTGTGTCTTTATTATTTGAGTTGTCATGCTCTTAGAATTCAGCTCCATTCAACAACCATGAGGTTTGCTTGCTTTGCTTTTTAGGGAACAATACATGGAACAATAGGTACAATACCTGGGATAAAATGCTTAGAATCCAGGGGGGCAAGAGGAGGAGGTGGCAACAAACGCTGCATTAGAGTCATTTTGTTCTGTTATGTATTTATTGCTGACATAGCTGTTTCCTCCTATTACACCATGAGTGTCAACAGGACAAAGATCATATCTTATCTTTTTCTTTCCCCTGCAGGGGAAGACCCTGACTGATGGACTAGAATCGAATGTGCTGTGTGTATGAAGTGTATTTTGTTCTTCTTTTGCTCTGCATACCATAACATACTTCCCTTACCCGTTATCCCACAGCAAACACAGGGTGAAAACGCAGCCTTCTAGCTGCCGGTTTGGTGCCCTGGCCGTGACACTGTGTGGTTGGAATGTTCCAGTAGTAATGACCACCGCTGCAGGAGGACGCACTGTTTGTTCTTGGTTTTTAATCATAGAGTAGGTAATACATGCACTTAATACCATATTCAAAGAAAGTCTCCCTCCTAACCCGTTATTAGAGATCCCTGTTCCCCTCCAGAGGCAACCACTGTTTTAAGTTCTTTGTGTATACCTTAAGTTGCTTTCTGCATATAAAAACACATACCTTCCTATGTGTCTTTATGTATATATATACTCTTTTTTTTAATTAATTTATTTAAAAAATAAAATTTATTTATTTTTTAATTGAAGGGTAATTGCTTTACGGAATTTTGTTTTTTGTCAAACCTCAACACGAATCAGCCATCGGTATACACATATCCCCTCCCTTTTGAGCCTCCTTCCCGCCCATCTCAAATGCTTCTCCTTTTCACTTTATAATGTGTCTCGAAGATAATTTCAATCTGTATGTGAAGAGCTGCCTTTTTCCTTCTTATAAAAAAAACTGATGTATATGTGCTGCTCCAGATGTGTACTGTATTTATTTAAGTAGACTCTTACTGATAGATCTTCGGATAGCTTCTGATCTTTTGATCTTATACTCATTGCTTCAGTGTATAATCTCACATGTCATTTCACGCATGTATGAATATTAACTGTAGGATAAATTTCTACAAGTGGAATGACAGGATCATAGGTGTGTGCATTTTAAATCACGATAGGAATTGCCAAATACCCACTAGACAAGATGTTGCAATGTACATGCTCATCAACAAGGTCGCTCCCCCACACCCGCTCTGACATACTTTGTCAACTGACTTTTAAAATCCTTTCCTGTTAGAGAAAGACATCTTCTTGTAGTTTTCATTTGTATTTCTTTTTTGAGTGTAGTGACTCAGTTGTCAGAAATAGCCACAAAAAATAGAATAATTGAATCTTTGATTTTATGTAGCTGTCTCCACATTTAAAACTTGAAATTCTGACACATAGGTTGGCTTGGCAAAAAAAAAAAAATGTTCATTCAGGTTTTTTGTGTACCATCTTACAGAAAAACCTGAAAGAACGTTTTGGCCAACCCAATACATACCAACTGTGTATCTTTGCCAAGAAACTGAAGCTGTATTTATCTCCATTTTCTCCTATGCAAAATGAAAATGTATATAACCCTAACAAAAGAAAAAACTCTAGCTATTTTAATAGTGAGACACCATTCATTAGAAGATGCATCTCAAACTGAGAAATGCTAAAATGTAAAGGATAAATGTGCAGTTAAGAATCAGTGAAATTTGCTTGTACCTGCATCGTAGGGTTGTCCTGAAGATGAAATGAAAAGCATTTGGAATAGCACCCAGAAGGCACACAATAAGTGCTCAAAAAATGTCCATTATTGTTCTTGCAGTAAAATCATAATTAACAGAATGTCAGCTCCACCACTAGTACTAAGCATATAGTACATTCTCAATGAATAACTGCTGCTGTAATTATTTTTAGTATTAATGCAAAATTTATTGTTAGAATGTAATCAGGGATTTTGTTGGTTTTGTTCAATGCTGTTTCTCCTCCATTGGAAACAGTGCTGGCCTATGGCGGGTGCTCTATAAATGCGTGTTGATTGAAGAAATTAATCTGCTGCCTCCTCCAAAGCTTCAGCAGAATTGTATGTAGAAATCTTCATTTTTTCTGAGTAGCAGCGTTGGGGGATCTTAGGGTTCTGTGGTTTTGGGCTCTTCTCTCCGTACTCCACCCCCCCCGCCCCCAGCCACCTCCATACTCACTGAAACTTCTAGACCTTATTAAAAAACACCTGCTTTAGTTCCAGAAATAGCAGAGCCCTATGGAGCTCAGTGTAAACATTTAAAAACCTATATTTATAAAGCTAAAAACTTTGAATAGAAAGAATTCTTCAGAATATTGTTAGTATAATTTTTTTTTTCCAAACAATAGTCAGACTATTGTTCGGTTGAAAAAAAAAGTAGTTTTATATAATCTGTACATGATTCTAGGGCTTCCCAGGTGGCACTAGTGGTAAAGAACCTGCTTGCCAATGCAGGAGACATAAGAGATGTGGGTTCGATCCCTGGGTTGGGAAGATCCCCTGGAGAAGGAAATGGCAACCCACTGCAGTGTTCTTGCCTGGAGAATCCCACGGACAGAGGAGCCTGGTAGGCTATAATCCATGGGGTCGCGAAAGAGTCAAACACAACTGAAGCAATTTAGCACATACATGATTCTAATAAGAACTAACAAGGTTTGTGTAAGTCCTACATTTTTAGAGTTTGCATTGTCAAACCACAGTATAGTCATCCTTCAGTTTCCATGGGGGATTGGTTCCAGGACAGCCCCCTTGCCCAAGGGTACCAAAATTCACAGATGCTCAAGTCCCTGATACAAGATGATAATAGTATTTGTATATAACATACACACATCCTCCCATGCACTTTAAATCATCTCTAGGTTGCTTATAATACCTTGATGTTCAGTTGCTAAGTGATGTCCAACTCTTTGTGACCCCATGAACTGCAGCATGCCAGGCTTCCCTGTCCTTCACCAGCTCCTGGAGTTTGCTCAAAGTCAAGGCCATTGAGTTAGTGATGCCATACAACCATCTCATCCTCTGTTGCCCCCATTTCCTCTTGCCTTCAATCTTTCCCAGCGTTGGGGTCTTTTCCAGTGAGTCAGCTCTTCACAATCTGGTGGCCAAAGTACTGGAGCATCAGTTCTTCCAATGAATATTCAGGTTTGATTTCCTTTAAGATTGACTGGTTTGATCTTGCTGCCCTAGGGACTTTCAAGAGTCTTCTCCAGCACCAGAGGTCAAAACCATCAATTCTTCAGCACTCAGCCTTCTCACTCCAACTCTCACATCTGTAAATGACTAGTGGAAAAAACATAGCTTTGACTATATGGACCTCTTTTGGCAAAGTAATGCCTCTGCTTTTTAATACCCTGTCTAGGTTTGTCATAGCTTTTCTTCCAGGGAGCAAGCGTCTTTTAATCTCATGACTGTAGTCACTGTCTACAATGATTCTGGATCCCAAGAAAATGAAATCTGTCACTGTTTCCACTTTTTCCCCATCTATTTGCCCTAAAGTGATGGGACCAGATGCCATGATCTTTGTTTTTTGAACATTGAGTTTTAAGCCAGCTTTTTCACTCTCCTTTTTCACCTTCATCAAGTGGCTCTTTAGTTCCTCTTCACTTTCTGCCATTGAAGTGATATTATTTGCATATCTGAGGTTAGTGATATTTCTCCTGGCAGTCTTCATTCCAGCTTGTGAGTCATACAGCCTGGCATTTCACATGCTGTACTCTGCATATAAGTTATAATACTTAATACAGTGTAAATTCTATGTAAATAGTTGCTCTGTGTGTGTGTGAGCTCAGTTGTGCCCAACTCTTTGCAACCCCATGGACTGTAGCCTGCCAGGCTCCTCCATCCATGGAATTTTCCAAGCAAGGTTACTGGAGCAGATTGCCATTTCCTTCTCCAGGGGTCTTCCTGACCCAGGGATTGAACCCTCATCTTTTACATCTCCTGCGTTGACAGGCAGGTTCTTTACCACTAGCACCACCTATGAAATACAGGAGATATGAAATATAGACTTCAAGTGTGTGTATGTGTCTTATAAATATTTGTGGGGTATGTGTATTTAAGTGTGTAGAGAGAGGTGCATGTGTGATATGACAAAAATATAAGCTCTGGCTAATATCAAGGTTGGGCTTCCCAGATGGCACAGTGGTTGAGAATCTGCCTGCCAATGGAGGAGATGCAAAGAGACATGGGTTCGATCCCTGGGTCAGGAAGATCCCCAGAGAAGGAAATGGCCCCCTCCAGTGTTCTTGCCTGGAAAATCCCATGGACAGAGCAGCCTGGTGGGCTATAATCCATGGGGTCACAAAGAGTCAGATGCAACTGAGCACGCAAGCAATATCAAGGTTAGCTTGAATAACTTAATTCTCTGCAAATAGCCAGTTTCTGGGTAATTGTTCCCACCTTAGAAGTGACCTTAAAATTGTTTGGCTTCAACCGTACTCAAAAATTAAATGTGGATGTTTTTACCTTAAATTTAGTTGAGTGTTTGAGTGACAGTTGGGTTGAAAATTCAGCTATCTCTTAAATCAGCAGAGCCTGGCCCTGCTCTCGGGTCCTTAGTGAAGGAAAGAGGGCCTCTTGCTCTTGTATGAGCATCTCGGTGTAGCTGGAGGTCAATCCCACGGGTTATAAAAGTCCCTTTTTATCACAGCCCCATTTGCTGATGGGTTTATCTGACTTTAGAGTCGCTTACCTTTCACTTACTTGAAGAAGATAAGGTCAAAACCTGAAAGTTTGCTCTGAAAAATTGAGGCAAACCTGGTTTCTCCTGCTGAAATGCTGTCACAATCTGTAGTGAGGTTAGAACAACAGAAGAGAACGGCTACTGAGTTGTCACTGAGTTCGCGCCACCGAAGGTCAGCGGCTGCCGAGGCTTCAGGTCAGTCAGTGATGCCTCTCTGCCTGACGACCGAGTTCAGCTTCTCTTTTTGGACTTGATAGGTGTAAACATCCACCAGTCTTCACTTCAGTTGTAATATGCAAATATACTCATCTTAATTAAGACATGGTTTTAATTCAGGGATGAGGAAGCTTTTTCAGATTAAGTATGATGACAAATTCTGAAGATGGAACACACATGTATTTTAAAACGTCCCTTAAGAATTGCAAAACCCTCATCTATGGATATAATTTGCTGATTTTCAGGCAATAGGTTCATAGTGTAATACACACACATTAGTTTGTTGATCTCTTCCAGGGTTTCCCCTCACCTCCCCGGTCTCCCCTGCAGGCTGCTCCTCGTTTGTGTCTCTGACGAAGGTAGCTCTCGCCCGTTCACAGTAGTGTTCTGTTCCTTGCGTGCCCGTGGATGCTCCCAGGAACCTGAGCATCCATGCAGCAGGCTCCAAGCCATCTCCTTTTGAATCATCCCTTAACCTCACCACATCCTGGACTGCATTTACCCCCTCCCTCCACTCCACACCCAGCACACCTCCTCTGTGTTTACCGCCTTGACAAATGCCAACAGGTCATCCTGGCTCCTCAGCCACAGTCCCTGGCCTCTTCCCTCCCCCTTTACCCGCCACCTTTGCCTGGCCAGATTTTCCCAGATCTCCTCCTGTGCTTTATCTAGATCTGACCATGGTCTTCATTGCAGACACCCTCATGGGGGCCTCTGACAGTTCTCGCCTGAGTTTCTTCACCTGCCTCAGCCTGATTTCCCTGTTTGCATTCTCACTGTGCTCCCAAACCCCAGTCTGTTCTCCTACTGCTTTCTTTTTTCACCTGGTTGATTGATTGTGGTTTTTTTTTAATCTAATAGTAGATTGTTTATTTTGTTATCGTAGTGTAGTTGTTTACAACTATAGTTGTGTAACTGTAGTTGTATAGCTATATAGTTGTTATGTTAGTTTCTGCTATAGAGCAAAGTGAAACGGTTATACATACACTTTTTTTTTAAGATTCTTTTTCCATATAGGTCATTACAAAGTATTGAGTAGAATTCCCTGTACTGTACAGTAGGTCCTTATTAGTTATCTGTTTTATATATAGCAATGTATATATGGGGCTTCCCAGGTGGCTCAGTGGCAGAGAATTCGCCTGCAGGAGATACAGGAGATGCGGGTTTGATCCCTGTGTTGGGAAGATCCCCTGGAGAAGGAAATGGCAACCCACTCCAGTATTCTTGCCTCGGAAACCCCGTGGACAGAGGAATCTAGTGGCTACATGCATGGGATCCCAAAAAGTCAGACACGACTGAGCACTCAGACACGACTGAGCACACACACGCACACAGTGTATGTATGTAGTTCCCAATTTGATGGGGATATTTATGAAATACAATTCAGAGTGTGTTAATCCCCTGCATGAAATACTTCCACAGCCCTGAGTCACTTACAGAATAAAGCCCCAGAGAGATAGCTAAGGCCCTTTCTGGCTGGTTGCTCCTTCCTTTTACCTCATTCTCCAGCCCTCCCAGGGCCAACAGAATTACATGCCTCTCCCAGGTACCCCATGCTCCTTCTGCCCCCCATGTCTCTATTCTCCCTGTTTTCAATTTCTGGGAGCTGCTCCTCTTTCATTTCCCTGTTGTATCTTTCCTCTTCCAAACTCAAATCCAGTCACCTCCTCCAGGAAGCCATCCTTGTCTTCTTCCCTCTCCACCTGCTCCCCCAGACTCTTGGTCCTTCTGTCTCCCCTGGATGACTGAACTTATTGAGGACAGAGTTTGTGTCTGTGAGGTCTGCAGCCCTGAAGGACTAGGGATGGCTGACACACAGAAGATATTTAATAAATGGTAATTTAAGAGATGAACATAATGTTTTGTCAAGGTCTGATTGTCTCATACTCTTGGCTGTGTATCTCTGAAGCATCTGTATCTGTGCACGCATGGGAAATTTGTAAGCTTGTATGGACAAGCAGTGATCCCACTGGATTTCTGTATTTCATATTTAAGATTTATCTTTTCTGTTCCCAGTTATGCTACCTTTATATAAAATTAAGGAGAATGGTTTGAAAGCAGGGTTTGCTTTCTTCTGTGGCTGAGTGGAGTGTACAAGGGTGTGTTGCCTCTTCCACACCCAAGGTTTACAAATTTGATGGCAAATTAGAGTAATGGGGGTGCTTTAAAATGTACTGATGCTTGCATCCCACATGTCTGCACAACTTGTGTGTGTGTGTGTGTGTGTGTGTGTGTTACGTTGCTTCTAAATGTTCTCTATGAGCGTAATTGGCTTCATTATAAAGTTATGCGTTCCCGTCTCAGCTGAACCCTCAGTCTTATCCTTTTCTACATCAGCAGTCAGCTCCCTTTCTCATTTCTCTTGGCACGTATCCTAAACCTTTATCACTTTTCTGAGTCCTCTTGTCTCACCACTACCTGTAACATGCACACACACACACACACACACACACACACACACACACACACACACACACACACACACACACACACACACACACACACACACACACACACACACACACACACACACACACACACAGCCCAGTCACGAACTGGTCTTCTGTTAATATTGCTCAAACAGAAGACCCAAGTCTACAATTTTGATTTGCTAGTTTTACCCACATTGTACTTAATTTGATAATGTGACATATCCCTAAGGATCCTAATTGACTTATTGGATATTTTATTTAAAGTAATGTTGTGAATAACTCAACTCATGCTGACTTAAACGAAGAGACAATTTATATGTATAATTTATCGGCTTCCTTAATTGAACTGTCAAGGTAGATTTTTGCATTAAGCCAGGTTTGATTCAGAACTCACACGGAGTCACCAGTAGCAATCTCTGCTCTGTCACTTGGCAGGATTTGATGTATCAGCCATCCTCAAGCTCCCCGCCTTGGAGTGAGCAAAGTGGCTGTGGCAGGCCCCCTCCTCACACCACCTAATGTAAGGAAGAGAGAAAGCCACTGTCCCGAAACATCCAGCTGAAGTGCCACCAAACCTGATCAGTTTGAATTGTATGTACTTCCCTGACTTGGGGGTCAGTGTGCTTATTGACTGAAGCCAGTCAGCGTTCTCACCCCGGGCGGCAAGGGATGTTGTTAACTCACTCAGACCACATTGGCTGCAGCATGAGAGATGAAGGGGCAATGAATTCCCCAAGGAGTAAAGAATGAATGCAGCTAGGGCAAACAACAAATGTTCACAGTCCCTACATTATCATAATATAGTCTGTCTATAAGGATTTCATCCACATTTGAGCAATGTATATTTAATTTGAAGTTTCATGCATGTGGATATAGTAAAATTGCTGGGTCATATTGGACCATTTTGATTTTCTAGTGAAGCGAATGCCAAAACATAGTTATAATATGCTCTGTTTTTATAAGCAATATAGGAAATCACTCTGTCATTTGAATTTATGAGTTTAATTTTTTTACAAATAATAAAATTGCTCCACTAAATATTAGAATTATGGTAAAATAGAGTCTGAAGTTATTGTTGTTCAGTCAGTCATGTCTGACTCTTTGCAACCCCATGGACTACAGCACGCCAGGCTTCCCTGTCCTTCGCTGTCTCCCAGAGCTTGCTCAAACTCATGTTCATTGAGTTGGTGATGTCATCCAACCATCTCATCCTCTGTCATCCCCTTCTCCTCATGCCCTCAATCTGTAGAACCAACTTCAAATCAGTGCTTCATCACGTGATGTTGGATACATTATTTTGTCTGATCACTATTTTTGTTAACTGCTAGATGTAGATACAAGCAATACTTGTCTTATTTATCTCATAGAGTTATTGTATCAAATGAGGTGATACATGTTAAAGCATATAATAAAAAACAAAGTTAATTGTTATTTATTTCACTGTTTCATCAGGTTGAGTTTACCTGACCAAAGAAAGTATCATTATAATTAAAATATTATTCTCTTTTACTGACACATTGCCTTCATTACTTAAAGCCTGTTTTGTTTTTATTTTTTGGCTTTATCTGAAGCTTCAGCATGGCTTATATAAAAGTACGTAATACATTTTAGAACAGAATAAGAAGAGTTGTGTTGTTTGCCCATAAAGTCTGAGTCATTGCTCCAGTTGAGAATTAAGAGCCTGGGCTTCTGGGAAGCAAAGGCAAATAGATAAACAGCTAAATGCACAGCTTTCATTTTGTAATAACGGAAAGTATATCACTCAGGAGGAGTGACAACCTTTTCTTAGGGCAAATCTCTAAATAGAATATACCCCATCAATCTTCCTGTTAAGGGGCATTGAACAGCATAATGGGCTATTGTACCATCAAATTTATAAAACCCAGTAAGCTTTCAAACTATTTTGGACAGTTTTCAAAAGAGAACACTGAAGCCTGGGTTTTAATAGGCCGTTTATTAGCTGTGTGACATAAGCAGTTTGCTAAACTTCTCTGAGCCTCAACTTTCTCATCTCTGTAATGGAGATTAAAAAAATAATACCTACTCCCATGGGATTATTACAAGAAATAAAAAAGAGAATGTATGTTGGAGAGATTGATACAGTGCTCCAAATGTTGTGCTTAATAAACATTAAAAAATAAATCCACCAGTAAACTTGTATTGCTATAATTAGATATCTTTTAAAGAATATCAGCAATGAGGTAATTTTATGGCAGTTAAAGCATCCATGTGATTGGATACAAGAAAGTATCACCAGGGCCCTTCAACTAGATAAAAATCTAACCAGCTTGAAATCTAAAGGAGGGAAGTGAAAATAATTGTTCAATTCTCTCTGTAAACTGATAGTTTCTGTTATATGTATATTTTTGAAGTAAGTCATTTTAGTATAGCACTGAGGCACTCCGGGATAGCATAACAGTGAAAAGCCTGTGCTGTGAAGGGCCAAAGAGCTAACTAACATGTGTGAACCTAAAGTAGACTTCATAATTCGCACTTTCACTGACAGTACCTGCCTTAGAATGCTGCTTAGATGTGTGTTGCCATATTAGCATATCACAGCCTAGTTGTTGTGGTCCAGCCATTCCTCTGTATAATCAGTATTGTCTTGCAGGATGCTAACTCTAGTTTATCATTTCCCCCACCCCACCCCCAAAAAAGAACAAGGAGAAAAAAATAAATTGTACTGATAACTGTAGATATAATCCAAAATAAGATTACTTAGATTATTTTACATGCTAATACATTGGCAGTAGATGGTTTTTACCTTTATCCCTTAAATAGTCAAAGTAATAGGATATATATTTAGAAGCATTAATGTTAGCACTGAGAGGAATTGTTAAGGTCAAATTAATAAGCAGTTCCTTCTTTTTTCTTTCTTTTTAATTTAGATATGAAAGCTGTGGCCCACAGGGGTTGCGTGCCCTGGCAGTTAGCTAATTAATGATAAGACTGCACCTTACAGTGAGATTTGCCAATTCCTGGTCTGAGAGGCCTTTCACCTCACCACAAGGTGCTTTGGAGATTTGGGGGCATCATTGTATACTTTTGTTTGTAGCTATTACTGATTTTCAATATTTGCATTCTACAGAATAAGAGCTTCCTTATTTCTAGTTACTCTGGAATTCAGACCTTCAGTGAACTCCACATTGTAGCAAACTGGACTTAACAGTTTAAGCCCTTCAGGTCAACGTGCAGTTGATGTGTGAAGGTGACTTTGCAGGTGACTTAGCCTTTTATCAGTTTTTGTGGTACAGTATCACAGCACACCTACTGTTCTCGGATTACCTAGGCCTCTTTGGGATTTGTATGGAAGGAAGCAACTGTGGTGGCCTTCTTGGCTTTTCTTCTGGTAGAAGGTCACAGAATTGGCCAAGCTAGTTGGTAAGCCTTCGGTTCCCTGGCAGACCTCTCCATAGCCCAAGGAATACAGTGGTTAGGGCTGAGAGAGGACAGTGTGACAGAAATCACCAGTGCCAAGACAGCAAGGACCTGCCACTTAGAAGTAAATTTGATTTCTCTGTTATAAGCTATCAGTCCTCTTCCCCCTGGTTTGCCCTCTGCAATAGCTACCTGCCACAGTGGACTGAAAAAGAGTGTGTTCTCAAAGACTACCTAGCCATACAAAGTCACGCTTATGACTGTACAGAGTTCAAAAAGCAGTTTCAAAATGGCATATTCAGTATGATGCAATGTTAGGTATCAGCGCTTCTGAATTGTCTACCTTTTATATAATATGATTTCTCTAAGAGGAGTAAAAGGAGTAAATATTCCTTTCCTTTCAGAAGTCTTTGATTGGGCTGGAGAAAATTTGGATGCCTCTAGATTTTTCAGACTCTGATTTTTTTTATCTGTATTATCTGCTTTAAATATAAACACTACTGAATTTTGGAACTTCCAATGGAGGACAGACACCATCTTTGAGGGCGTTTATCTCAATAACATGTAGTTCTAGAAGGATATACCGTTTCTGTATCAGTTTAATTTCCACTTTCTTGTTGGCCTTTCTGATGGTGTGATGTTGTATGTGTTGATCACAACAATTTTCTTTTTTTTTTCCTAATGGAGAGCAATTTATTCACTATATGCATAAGTTAACCTTAAAAAAGGTCACAACTATTTTCCATTCAGCTATTACCATGCATCTTCATTACTTTGGTGTGGTCCATGCTGTACTGTATAGAAGAGAAAGTCACCATAAATAAGTCAAAAGGAGCTTGACAAACCACCCAATATTCAAGTTTTAGTAGACGTCAAACAGAGAAACATTACATGGGAGGGAATTACTCAGAGAGGTAAATGTTCAACTTTCCTGACACTGAAAAATTTTAATGAAAACTAGATGGCTACTCTAAAGTGTTTTTGATCAGTTCAGACTGTTTAGTTCTTTACATTAAAGTTTCATTGATTTGAGGTAGTTTCCAGGGAGACTTGGTACTGCATTAGTCATATCCTGAACTAAGAAAGTATAGACACGTCTGTTTAACATGTACTCATACATAATGTTACATTAGTTACTAATTCAGCCTGCAAAACAGTCATAATGTATGCAAGGTCCAAATTAGTGAAAAATGTTTATTTTTAAATAAGGGAATATTTAGTTTATACTAAAATAATATGGATAATAAATACATAAACTTGAAAGCTTATTACCTTCAAGTAATCTCAACTGATTTCAAAGAATTAGACAAATTCAGTATTCCAAGGAGGAGTATCTTTGATTTATTTTATGAGTAGATAAGAGTGACACATTTTCTAAGACATCAATAAGACTTTAAAAAGGAAATGTGGTTATTTAACCACAGAACAATTCTTAACCTAGCCAGTAATTAAAGTAGTACAAGTTTAAATTATAATAAAGTATTATTTTCAACCATAAAATTATGAAGACTTTTAAATAGAGACTACCAAGTGCTGAATGAGAATATAAATTTTAGAGCCCTAAAATTCATGTCATTTAGCTCAGCAATTCTGCTTCTGAAAATCTATTCCAAGGAAATATTTCTTAAGACAGAAACACCACTTTTCACAAAAATGTTCACTGTATTATTAATGATAATAGGAAAGAGAGAGAAAAAAAACTCAAATGTTTGCCATTAAGAAAATTAATTATATAAGTAGATCATAATATATAAGTGCAGTGGAATAATACCCAGCTGATAACTATTATTTACACAGAATTTATAACAATGTAAGAAATGGTCATATTATTAAGGGAAAGATGGTAACAGAATTTTACATAACTTTGCATGTTAGTCCTGGGTTAAAGCAACAAAATATTGAAAATAGAAATATAAAAAGTTAAAAAATCTCCTAAGTACTGCAATTCTATTCAGGGTCTTAATTATGTAAATATGCATAATCACTTCTCTTTCCATTATTGCTACAAAAGTTAAAGTAGGCTGTTCTCTTTCCAAATTATCTCACATGTCAGGCTATGAAGGTCATAATATAATTTTTATCTTTAGATGGAAATATCTTTAGATAACACATTTAAGTTTTCCAAATATTTTTATTTCCATTAGCCTTTTAAATTTGTGGTTTTCAACAAATTTAAATATCTCATTTTGCTGCATAACTCTTCTGGAAGGAGTATACATTTCCTGGAATTTTCTTCTTGGCTGCACATCTGTCTACCTCCTCTAAATTCTAGAAAATTAGAATTCCGAGATGGTATTTCAGTGGCTATTATATATATTTGTTTTAAATTTTTTCTCCTAGTCCTGCAGTGAGTGGGGATTATTTAACATTTTCTAAGCACACATGATCCATTTACAAAAACAAAGCACCTTGTGTTTCTGTAGTTATTTTTTTTTTCTGTAGTTATTTTTATGTAAAGCTGTTAAAGGAACAGGAAACATCTTTCGACCACCTTTCTGCCTACAGCTGCCCCCAAAATAGTCATTAGTATTAAACATAACAGAGACTAAAATTGTTTCCCATAGATCCATGGAGAAAGGCTGCAAAGTAATGCTAAAGCATTTGGGGTTATTTATAATAAAGCCTGTGCGAGAGAAGCGAGACGCCAGCTCATGTGTCCGGCAGACAGTGGCAGCTGCTGTGTTGCTACATGGCACCGGCCCATCCCAAATCAGATGGGAAGTGGATGCTGTTTGACAGATACTGTCATCAGCGCAAACATTATTAAAATCATGAAAAAACTTCTGAATTTCTTTGTTGCTAACCTTAAGGACAGACTGTTTGGTTGTTGGGGTTTTCCCAGCTCTGATGCTCAAGGGCTCCAGCGACGAGTGCCCACGCCAGATTTTGTATCCCGCCAAGCCTGAGCTGCGCCTTTTTATCCCAGTGGGACAGTGCAGCTATGTTCTTGGCATTTTCTGCCTATTACCAGTTAGGGTCTGTGAACAGCATCTCCATTTGTGAGAACCTCATTGTGGAGAGCACGCAGTGGTCTTTTCATTTTGATTGATGGTTCTAGTTCTGCACCATCTGGCTTCTGATAGGCTGCATTAATCATACTCTGAACTAAGAAAGTGTAGACACGTCTGTTTAATATGTACCCATACATAATGTAACATTAGTTATTCATTCAGCTTGCAAAACAGAGTCATAATGTATGCAAGGTCTTTATATAGTAAAGCATAAATATTAATATGCGACCCATTAATGCTGTTTTTACTTGTGCTAACCTCCCACTAGTACATTTGTTTGTGAAGATTGAGGAATTAAGAGAAAGAAGGCCATGTGCACATTTACATGAACATATATATGTTTTGCTGATGTCGCCTATGAATTTAGAGCACTGCATGCTTATAGCACTTATCTTGCCCGTATTTACTTTGTATATCTCTCTAACTGCTTCTTAAAATGCAGGTTAAATGCAGGCTGCAACACAGATTCACTTTTTCTCCTGTGAACTGCTTGCATCCAATGTAGGTCATCCATTTGCTGGGATCGCTGGGATTGTATGTGGCCCGCTCTTTTGTGCTGCCTCCGGCTGGGCCCACCTTTGACACATTCTGTCTCCTGCTGTGTCATAACATCGAAGGGAAGAAGAGAGAGGATAGAAATTCTCAAGTCTGAGGAAGTTGTTCCAGATTCCAGACTATCGTACTTCTCTGTAGCTTAAATTTGGTTTTAGAAATTTGCTAGACCCTTTCCAGTGAAGAGAGATTTAGTATGCATTAATCATAATCGTTTCAGCACCTCGAAGAGGAAGGGTAAAAGAGGATTTGAATTCTCTTGGGAAGTTCCCTTGTACACAGTTGCAAGAGCATATTTCTTAAGGTTGCAAATTAAAACCATAACTTTAAAACACATTTTGTGTTTTATTAATTACATTTTATCCTAACAGCACAGTAATCCTCAGTGGTTACGTCTTCTTAATGTGTGCCTTAAATTCTAAGGATGTATTTTAATGAATCCTACTCCTAAAGAAAGAGTGAAGGTTAAAGCTTCACTTTAACCTTGCATACACCCCAACTCTTAACACGGCTCAGTCCTGAAAGAATACATGGGACACAAGGCTGATACCGTGTTTTTTTGTTGAGAAAGACGTAAACTGCAATTTCTGTTTGAAATGTCATTTCATTGAGGTTTAATGTGTCACATGAGCACTATGAGTAATACCAATAGAAATTGTATAAAATGTAATCCATGGGTCCAAATGGACATCCAAAGGGTTTGTGATATTGAGGTAACATTATCTATAAAGCTAGAAAAAAGTAGTTTTTAAAACTTAAAACAGTAACATAAAATATTCATCTCATCTGTTTCTTATTTTAAAGCTCTTTTAAGCTATTTCTTCCAGCAATTTACATCCCATTATTACTTAATTCATTCCATTAATTGATTTCAAAAGATACACTCAACTGCCAAGAACACTGCATTGAAAAACTAGAGAGCAGAAAATCTGTGATAAACAGATCTGTGACCATGAGGACACCGATGTAGTTCTAGGAATTTGTGAAAAACTCTAATTTTGCTAAAGGAAGGCAGGATTCATATCTTGGCAGTGCCACTCGGCTAGCTGAACAGTACTGAAAATGGGTTCAAACTGGCCAGCCTGTTTCCAGTAATTTACATCCCATTATTTCTTAATTCATTCTATTAATTTATTTTTAAAAATACACTCAACTATTAAGAACACTGCATTGAAAAACTAGAGAGTAGAAAATATATAATCATCCTTCTCATACGTAATAGTCTCACTGAGCTTTTTATCTAAAAAAGAAATATCTTTAATTCAAACCTGATTTATTAAACATGGTTTGTGAGGGTCAAATGGTATAATGTGCACGTTAACTTTTAAATACATGAGAAATATATGTGTTATAATTTGTGTCGATGAAACTTCCCTGGATTTCATCTGTTATATTCATGAGAGAGAGTTTGCACAGTGATACATACCCGTCCTACATCACAGTAAATTTAAAAACCAGTGAAATGATGAACACATGTGTTTCCTGGTGCCTGGGTTCCTCCTCTTGTATAAAATCCCTTTAGAGTTTACAGCAGAGGTTGAAAACTTTTCTTTTCCTGTAAAGGACCATATGCTAGTGAAATAAAACTTAATTTAACTCCTTCAAGCAACATCTAAACTACTGGACCGTGCTTCTTTAAAATGAAGGACATTCATCCTGAAGCCTGGACAGGACTGAAACGGTAGGGCTTCTGAGCAAAACATTTCATTGGTTCAGGAAGGCAATGCCAGAAAGACAGCTTTCTAAACCCAGTGCTTCACTTCTCTTTCGGAGAACCGGGGCCACGCAGAGAGAGGGCACGAACAGATGGACAAGTTACAAACTAGACAGCTTTCCCCTTCCTCCGTGACTCATCGTTAGACTTTGATTCAAAAGGCGATAAAGTCCCAGAGTGCCAAATAAACCTCTTTCAAATAGTAAATACAAGAACACAAGTGACTTTTAAATCTGTGACTTTTTAATGAATCTACACTATCCTGATTTGGCATTATCATGAATATATAAACATTTACTTGTTGTTGAGTTTTAGGCACATTTTAATGTTGCCAGCTTATTGGAGGAACGTGTATCATTCTGCAAATCAGGAAAAAATAAATTCCATTCAAGGCTGGATTTTGTGTTTGCTCTGACTTTGGATGAAATCAGGTGCCTCTGTGCGCTGAGCCTGATATCACAGGGCGAATTTTAATGTCTGTAAACAGTAAGTCTTGCCCTGATGCCAGCTTTGTCCCCATTTAACTCGGGACTCAGAAATCATTATATGAAATTTTATAAAATTTGCATTTGTTTATTCAGTCGCTGTAAGCAAGGCACTGGAAACAAAGAATCATGTAGGCCAAGGTCTCAACACGTGGTGAGGAGGAGAGAGGTGAGCAGCTAATTTTAATTCTAACAGCCACACCCCAGTGCCACTCACACCACTGTTACCAGTGACTCTATTATAGTAACATTGTTCATAGCAAGCTACAGATACAGTTCAAAGGAACCACATCGTAGGAAACTTCGAAAGCACAAGGAACTCTGTACCAGCTTCACACCTGAAGACAGTTGTGGGGATCAAGGCTCATTCATTATTTGATTCAGGTCAATGTATTCTTCATTCTCCCAAGTCCTAAAATTACCCACATTTCCCCCCTAAAATTCACATTTAGAAGTTTATCTAAAATTGTCATGGCCCTTGTATTCATTCACCAAGAGGGTAATGGTCCCAGTGTACCTCTGTGGGTTTCTACATCCAGCTTAAATTGTAACCAAAGAACCAGCATGTGCCTGTGCAGGTAACTTCCCAGTGCTTTTTCCTTGATAGAGGAAATACTCTCATGTATTACGTCTTTTGATGCTATCTCAAATCATAAAGATAATACTGGGGGATTGCTTCCTAGCTGTCTCTTCTCTACCACAATAGATTATTTGCCCTTGTATCTTCCCCAAGGTCTCCAAGGTCTCCAAGGTTATTGATAGTCCAGACTGGTGTCTACCATTTCCACCCCCTCACCCTGACCCCTGACTAATGTGTGCCCTGCGCCACATCCATCGACATGGAGTAAGTGCACTGACTGGAATAAAAGCAGAAAACTCTATTGGGAGGAGCTAGAGGATGGGACAGTCATGTATTATGCAGAGTTTGTCAGCATTAATGTGAACAAAAGGTCATCAAGGCTCATTTACAATAGGGAAAGAACATTGGCTCTGTAGAATTCTACATGTCATAGTTAACCTAGTTTGCTGTAATTATTTAGTTTCATGTTGAAAATACACATTCTTGCTATTAAAAAAAGCTAGCTGTTTTCGATAATAGTTGGTCAACCTGTGTATTAGTTATGAGTTATTTCAGTTATTTACAACCTGCACTTGACCTTCACTGCCACAGGTAGATTTATAATATTAAAGAAAGGAACTACTCTTAACTTACCTTCTTTTTCAATCTGTTACCTATTTTCAAACTATTTTCAAAAGGTAGTTTAAGCATGAAAAAGTCTTGAAATGGTAAATAGACTGAAGTCTTCTAAATATATGGGATATTTATCTTTTGAAAGAGTCTTCATTTTATGATGTAGGGTTTTTTAAAAAATAAGACACATATAAAACTGTGAATTGGTTTTCTTTTCCTAAGCAGTAATTTCACTAGAATTCTTTATTAAAAGAATCTATTCACAGGGCATAATGACAGCTTGATGGCTGTTAAAGCTCATTTTTTTCAGATGGCAGAAAAAATACTGAAAGGAAAGCTTCTTGCACGGTTAATAGAAAGGTTAGACAAGATAGGAAGTCGCTTGTCAGAATCAAATAATATATAGGTCAAGGTGTCCCTATTTTTCCTAAGAATGGAAAGTCTTAATATCAGAGCTATTCAGCTTTTCATTCCACATGTATTGTTTATAAACATTCCTAGAAGAGCTCCATGTAACATACAAGTGTGCCCTGTTCTCCTCACAGATCCTCCTCCCTCCTTTCAGCCTCATTTCAGTTTCATTCTTGCTGTTTTATTCATTTTCCTCTCTCTCCCTTAACATTAGCAAAGCAATTCACTTTCAAATGTGTTACTAAGACCATATTTTTATTTCAAATGATGCTTGATGCCCTTAACCCCAGAAGATCTATGTAGATACTTTATTGCCATCTCGATTTTGTCATGCAAAAGAAAACAATTTCTCCAAAGTCAGTAGCTCCGGCATAGTAACCAGTGTTATCAGCGGGTGTGTGAGTTTGGAGTAAACCATTATTTAACATTTCAACCCAGGCAACCACAACCCAAAGCTTTTTAAATGCCCATCCTTTAGCGAACATAATTTTTTCCCCATTTCTGTAATCTAAATTTGGCAAAACATCTGGACAGCATAGCAAATAGGAGAGACAAAAAGTAATCTGAAGGTTAGGTGAACCTAGCTTGAAAAGTGCATTTTCCCTTTTACTAGCTGTGAAACGTTGGGTGCATTTCCTAGTCTGTCTGACCCTCTCATTGGTCATCTGTAAGCTAGAGGAGCACAGTTTCTAATTGTTGTGAGAAATGAACCTCTCAAAACAACCGATTCATTGTACGTAAGTGCTCATAAAGCCTCTTACCCATTTCCTTTCCCTTCCTGCTGAACAATTACTATTTAATATGCTCAGGAGTCTAGACACTTAGAAATACTGAATTATTGAATATTTTCATGTTGTATTTCTCACGCCTTTCCATGGCAGTTGAGAAAAATACATCGTAATGAAAATACACACACATCGTGGCTTGACTCAGTCAAGGCCATTTTTATACATAAATTCAAAGTCCAGCCCAGACCTGGAGAAGGTTGTGAAGTCAAGTTTGCCTCTTGTGGCAGTTACCTTCCCCTTTTCCTCTCTGCCTGACCTGCTCATTGCTCCCAAACTCCTCCACCTCTCACAGTCAAGCCACTTGCAGGAAAGAATATGGTAAACATGTCCATTACCAGGTATAAATTATTGAAAAGGGTCAATGTGAGAATCTCCCTGGCTACTTTCATTTTAATAGAAGAGACAAGGACTCAAGCCCAAGTATTCATAACTAATTGTTCACTCACCTGTGTTAATGAACCTTCTTATTTTCTAACAGACTTTCTGGAACTGATCAGTTATGCAATCTATGAAAATGATAACTTGAAATTAGCCTTCTCCCCAGTGGGAGGTTACTTTTGATGACTATGATCCCAGCAAAGAGATGCACAAATCACTGGCAGCTATCCCTTTCAGGCAGAACCCGTAACACTTGGTGACCATGTAGTTCAGGAAAATGCAGTGTCATCGAGGAAGAGAACTAGGGTGAAGAGAGGATGGCAGCAGCAGCACAATGACCAGAAGGAGTTATTTCTGGTCACCAGCGTATCCTAAGAAGGACACAACAGCACTGGAGAAGGCAGAGAAAAACAACCTCCACCTTCAGCGCGAAACCGGTAGTAGTGTGTCTTTTCTTAAAATCATCACTTACGGAGAATATAGGAAAATCATGTTAATTGTTAGGGTATATGTTACAGGCAAGAATAACTTTGTTTCCTCTTAGATAAATTAAGATTGCATCTTCTCCAAAATCCCTAGTAAGGGAGAGACTGGGAAGACTGGTAGGGAGTTGGTGGTAATCTCTGCTTTCTGCCGACTTTCTGTTTCTTTGTTGCGCTTCTCTGATAGAGGATGTGGTCAGATATGAAAGATCAAGGAGAAGGAGTAAAGAGGAATCCACTTAATTGCTAAATGTTCCCATGAAACATATGAATAATGCTCTTGTCAAGCATGGGATTATATACCGCCTTGTGTGTATGCTTAATTATGTCTTGGCAACTAGATTATAAATTTCTCATGGGTAGAGGCCATGTCTTACATTTTCAAATGCTTTAAAGGAAACTAGGCCAGAGGTTGACATTTAATAGGTTCTAAGTAGATACTTGATGAGTGGAATTGGATTTACGGTAAAGTTATTTACAGATTCCCCCCTTGTAGAGGCCAGATGTAAACACTGGAGGAATCTGATGTGATTTTTCTTGGGAAAAACCTGGACGTGACTGATGTGATCTTCCTTGAACACATGATTTAGGATCACACTTTTAATTCAGACTAATTGGTTCCACTGCGTCTTCTTAAGAGACTTAGCCACTTCTTGACCAAATAATGTGTCTACCTGAAGTTCTCAACCAGGGTTCTTGTCATACTGTGATGATGTCCTGACGTATGGTACCCAGGGTCAGGGATGCTCAGCATCCTGAGTGTTGCACAGCCCAGTCCTGCACGGCTTAAACTTGTGGTCATGAGCTCATAGGAAGCACTGCATTCCCTATTTTTCCCTGCCGCCGACTCACACCTTGTGTTCACGCCTTGCCGCTTACCCGCTGTGTCTAAGCTTTACTCCCCTACTTGATTCTCAGTCATGCCAAGCTCCGTCTGCTTCGTTATCTTTGCAGGTTCTGTTTCCTCTGCTCTTGCCCTGCGTTCTCCTCTGGTGAATGCCTTCTAACCCACTGGGACTCAGCTCAGGCACCAGCTCTTCCAGGAAGCCTTTGCTTGTTTCAAACCCAGACTGGCATAAGTGGCACTGTCATATGTGTCCATCCTTCTGCCGTGACGTGTATCCCCATGAAATTGTGGTTATGGGTTTGTTTCCTGTCTCTCTTATTAGACTGACATCTTCTTAAGAATAAGTTGGATGTCCCAAGATCTCACCGAGTGCCTGACACATACTGAGCACTTCATAAAGACTTTTTTGAGTGCGTGAATCAATCAGTGCAATTTTCACACAGGAATTAGTTCATTCAGCAAATATTTATTGTGTACCTTTCATAACTAGGATGAGCCTTTGCCATGAGGCATATGAGGGTATCAGCACTGTTGGCATTGTGGACGGCGAGGGAAGGGATGAGGTCAGGAGAAAGGATGGAAAATTATCCTTCCAATGGGGCCAGCTCAGGTTTGATTCACTCAGTAGGTCTGAGACTGTACGTGGGACCCAAGAGCATAAGAAGCCTGGCCCATGCTGTTCTAAGTGAGGTCATCAGATCCAGCAGATCCTCAAACATTTTGATCTCAGAGGAGCAATGTACAGAGGTGGGAATAAGCATTTAAGAATTTGACAAAGTAATTTATAAGTTAATTGGTTCCTGATGCATCTGAAATATTTTTCAGAAAGGAAGAGAGGAAAGAGGGGAAAATTTTTTTAAGCTGCTCTTCACCTCAGATATTTGAGCATCATTGGTCCAGGCAATCCCAGAATAGTGATGAATTTGTTTCTCACCAGACTTCAAGTTGGGTGATGCCAAAGCAGGAACTTCCTGCTAATTCTCACCTTCCTTTCCTCCCCTGCTGGCAAGGGACTAGTGAACTTGAGACAGAGCCACGGGGTTAGAATTAGGGACCTCTCTGCGTACCTAGGGCTTTCCTCATAGCTCAGTCGGTAAGGAATCTGCCTGCAATTCAGGAGATGTGAGTTCAATCCCTGGGTCAGGAAGATCCCCTGGAGAAGGGCATGGCAACCCACTCCAGTATTCTTGCCTGGAGAATCCCATGGACAGAGGAGCCTGGCGGGCTATAGTCCATGGGGTCACCAATCAGAAAACCAACAGAAAAGAAAGAAAGAAAGAATTTGTGTGGATCAAGTCAACCTGTCAGGAGTTTCCAGAGAGCTGAGACCACAGAAATTGGGATACTCCATTTTCACTTCAGGCAGCAGGGTTTAGCACACCTAATTTCAGCTCCTACCTCCTAGTGAGCTAGTGGCCACCAACGTACCCTCCACGCTGACAATGATTTAGCTCAAGAACTAAGTGAGACTGGCTAGATTCATCAGCTGAGAACTCTCATTGGCAACAACTGAGCAGGTTACGGGAGGTGGAAGCTGACATGCTGAGGATATGAGGAGCACTGTGTCCGGTATTACGAAGGTTCAGAGGTGAACAGTTGTGTTGACAACTTGAGCCAAAGCATAGGCCTGAACACAGAACTCTCTCAGAGAAACAGGAAGTACAAATTGTAGTAAGACATTCGTCAAGAATAAACATGAACTAGTTTGTGTGCAGATTAAAGCAAGAAAACATTATTTTTACAAAATTCTTGCAAAAAGTCAGAGACGGGAATGGCAGTGGTACATTTATTGACTGTTAAATGAGAAACAGTATGACCCTCATAAAGATTGTTTATGCGTGATGGGGTAGAAGTGCCACATGACAAAACTCGTAAGCTTTGCTCACAAGAGTTCTAACTAGTGTAGAAAAAAAAAATTCCTGCCAGACAACATGTCTGCTTTGTTTGAAATAGCAGCATAAATATCTAATTTGCCTTGTTACAGAGAAGAATGCATGATCCGACAGCCTGTAGCCAACCAAATAATCATTCCATCAGGCCGAAAATGTTGGGAACATAATTAATTTGCTGATTTGGCCTAATCCTTATTTTCCAATGAAGAAACAATAATCTGTAAGTTCATATTTCATTTAGTCATATTTTATTTTTTAGAAGCTCAAAACAATTTTGCCAGGACATCAAAAATAAGAGCAACCAGGATAGGTCAGTATACCCTTAGTTGGGGAAGTTAAAAACACACACAGTAATAAATTTCTAAAAGTTTGTTTTTCTTTGAACATATCTCTGTTTTATAGGGGTTGTTTTTTTCTATTTTCATGTGTATCATCAAAGCAAGTGTGTCTGTAAGGATGACTCATGTCTCATGAGTGCAAGGTAGGACCATGTCAACCTTTAATATTAGTATTTCCTCCCCAAAGCCCTGCTGTTCATTTTTCAATGGCAGAAAAACGAGGGTGACTAACAGCTCACACAAAAGCTTTGTGTTTGTTTTTAAACAAAATCGGCTTGATGTTATTTAAATTAGAACTTGATATTTTGCTTCTTAAATTTGCCAGGCTTTCATTTTTTTTTCAGCTGGTGTCTTGCTAGGTGTTTCAGTTTCCTGGTGCAGTTGTAATAAGTGAAAGCAAATACATTTTTATTAAACCATAAAAATGATCAACTATAAACTCTTCTAGAGAAAGCTTATGTGCAGCGTAATTGTTTAATACTGTTTTCTTTCCACACAGAGTCAACCCTTTTGAAAGACTGTTGATTGTACCAAACCCCATTTCTTAATGCCATAATTCTCCAGGCCTGTGTCCCCAGGGACCCTTGTCAGGAGGGTAATTGTGTGTCTTGCTGCTTTCTGTTGAATGCCCAGTGACAGGCCGTCTGGAATAGCTCAGGTCATAGAAGAGTGCATTTCCCCATGCTGACCGGCCTGCTGTCTGCCACAGAGGAGGCACACCTCTTCATGGGTGGCTAAGTGAAGAGGGAATTTGAAGGTGGGAAACACCAACATTTTAGTAGTCATATTCAGAAAAGAATAGCATACCCCTTCTAGGTGAAGTTTTAATTTTGTCTTCATTTACAGAGATATGCCAAAATCATCCTAGTAATTACTTTCATTTGTATAGTACTTTACACAAGGCACCACCAAGCCCTGTTCTCTTCAATCTCTCACTTCCTTGAACCTCAGTTTTCTTATCCATGGGGGAAAAAAAAAGAATGGGCATAAAGTTGCAATTGGTCTTCTTAATCCCACCGACCTGTGAAGGTCAAATGATGTAGAGTTCGGTCAAGCAAGTGTCAGGTCTCTTCCCCTTGGCTCAAGTAAAGTTGCCTACATCCATTAACAACTGTTTTTAAGCAACCACCCACTGGTAAGGTCTGAGCCATGAGCGGAGAGCCCAGTGTCTCACAGGCGCTAGGAATGGATTCTGTGATGGGGCGGGTCACTCTGAATCACCTGTCAGTTCTTCAAAATGAAGAAAACGGGTGCAGGCAAGCTGGGACCCCAGTGAGGAGGCAACCCAGGAGAATGCCCGCCATCACTTCACATTATTTTCTGAGGCTTTTCTGTTTCAAGTATTCTTACTCTCAATCAGAGATTTACACACAGTGGCTTCAACCTCATGAAGTGACCAGCATTAGCTCTCCACTTTCCCTAGGCTTGAGCGCTAGGTGGTCACGTCGCCGTCAGTTGCCTGGAGCCTTGAAGATTTTAACATCCTCCACGTGTTTCTGTGAGGTCTGCGGAGCTGCGTGTGCAGGACTCCTATACGCATACTGGAGTCACAGCCTCTCTTCCCAGGCAGTTACGTTTGCCTTCTCAGAACAATGTCTTGACTGTTAAAAGTGTGCAGATTTTCGTATTTGTTTTTAACAATGAAGAGCAGAAAGTCTATAAAAATTTTAAAGTAATCATGTCAATGTCTTCATTTACAGAACTGAACTTTTCACGTTCAGAATAAACATCTCCTTTGTAGTAACTCCTTAAAAAGCAAAAAAGATTCCAAAAGCTTGTAGCATTATTATGAGAAGAGATTTCTTTTTTCCTCCTGTGTTTGCGACATCCCAGAAAACTGGAATTCTCTATTAACCCCTAGGTCAAGCATCCATCTTGACACGCATCTCTCTTATTCTACCTCATTTGTAAAGGAGCAGTTTTTTCTTAACTTGATTCCTCACCTCTTTTTAGGGAGCATTCCAAGTTAATCTCAACAAAGAATAGTAATTTGGATTTGCAGTCTGTGGTATTAGGGAATAGGTGAAATCAAGTAATTTTAGCATTAGAAGAACCATAGAGATCGTCTTATCTAACCACTTCATTTTGCACTGAGGCTGCCACAGCCCAGAGAAGCTGAGTATCTGTCTAAAATCACGTGGCTGCTTTCTGACCGATTCTATAATTTGATACACTAGGCAGCATAAAGGGTGATATTTCCTAAAGGTTATGGTGGACTAAAATGTAATGTTTTTTATTAAAATAAATACATGTGAAAACTGACTTGGAGACTTTGCACTTCCAAACTAGTATTCAGTATTACGTCTTCCTGCTGTCCTTACTGGGTCTGGACTGTATGCAATACAATCGCCCAGTAAAAGAAAACGTATCCTCGGGTATGGCTTTGGGAGTCAGGGACCAGGCAGGTGCCTGAGCGCCAGCATGTACTTTCTGGGTCTTGGGTTTTTTTCCCCTGCTCTGAAATTTAGCATGATCAGGTAGCTGACATGACCAGCTATCAGCTCCACAGCATACCATTCTTCCTTTAAGATTACCCCAAAATATTGCAGTTGTTGTCCCACAGCCCAGAGGAACAAATGATTTTGATTTCAGACCCTAACCTCTCCAATCTACCATACAAATTTGAAGGTAGGTTCAACTCAGAGTAAATATGGAAAGACTGGACTGGACTCAGTTGCCTCCACTCTTAACATTGTGAGTTTTGAAGTGAGAAGGAAAATAGGTAGACATATTTCTAGAGAGTCTAGCATTGTTCCTGGAATAGACTGGTCTCACTAAGACATTCTTGAACTCACTTTCCTACCCAGGTGTCTTCAAGTCTTTGCTGTTTTCCTATGATGAAAATAAACCTCCTTTCTCCTGCACTCTCCTGTCTGCTCTAGATCCACACCTACACTTCGGGGAGCCCACACTTGTCCATGCCCATCAGCCGTCATGGCTGTGGGCGCCATGGCCAAAGGCTCTTCAGCCAGTACAGGCAGAGAGGTGACTGTCGATGCCCTAGAACCTCCCATTCAGCAGATTGGTTTTCGCTGTGACTGTATCACACGATACAGGTGAGGACCAACTTGGCTTCTTTTTCAAATATCAAGTCATTTTTATTGAGATGCTTCTTGACATATAACACAGAGTGACTTCATTTAGTACAGAGAACGCTCAGCAAGATGAAAGTCTGGAATTAGGTCCTCAACTTTATGGTGTATTGTTTTTCACTTTAAAAAATGACTTTCACCTTTAGTCGTCTGAAAGTAGCACCGTGTGAGTGAGTAACTTTCTTACCAAACTGGCCAGTAGAGCCAGGTGGGGATTAATGGGACCTTTGGAGTTAGGAGGCCTCTCTGGACCGGTCTGGACCTCGGAAAGATCAGACCATCACACAAGGACTTAGAGCCTAAACTAGTGGGAATAAAGAAGCCTAAACTGCATCTCCACTTCCCTTGTCAGTTCACAGGAGCCTTGCAAGTCATTTGAGCCAAGCTCCCTGGTTAGTGCCCTGCAACCAGGACCACCCTCTCTCCTTAGTCATGTGGGATTCTGACTCTACTTTGACTTGAGAAGAAGTTAATTATGGCTTGATTTTTTTTTTAAAGAATGATTAATAATCACTTCCATTTGGTGGGATGTAATCTGTGGAGGCAGTATTAATGCTTTTACTACCTTATAAAGCAACATAAGGAAGAAAGAAAAGAAACAGGAAGCCTGGTACACTTTTTTGCAACAAGCTATAAAATGATATATTTAATCTTGAATAATTAAACAAAAACATTTTTATTCACATAATGTTACAATCATATTGCTAATACCAGCTTAATGCTTACTTTTTAACTAATTCATTTTCTCATTTGTGGCAATCGAGAAAGGTTTATTAAATCTAATGACTGTTTGAGGATTAAGTAGGGGGAAAGCATGTTCTAATTACAGGGATGGATAAAAGCAAACTAATTAACCAAAAACGTGTATTTCCTTCCTGAGAGCTGTCTGGTCAGCCATATCCGAGATGAACTTGGGTTACCTAACTCCTGAGTTTTTTAATCATGTTTTTAGATTGCATTTTGTACACCATCTGTACCATTAACACGACTGTAATTTCTGTCACAGTTGGAAGCTTCAGTTAATAAATGTTTTGTTTTGGAGGGGGATGGGGAGGCAGACAAGAAGATGGGAATGTTTATGAATGAACCAAAGGAAGAGACTGTGTCTTAACTGAGGGGTTATGAAGTTAAATGCTAGACATGTACGACTGAGGTTTTGGTGTTGCCCTTCTGTGCTTCACATTATTGCTAACGTTTACATTGGGAAATAGTCTTAATTCATCCTTCAAGAAAATCTGATCTCATAGATAATCACCATCTAATAACAACAACAACAATAATACCCTAGATAACCTCATTCAGAACATATACAGAAGAATAGATCTTTATTTTCTGAAACTCAGAAGCATTGATTGTTCAGTGTTTTGTATATTCTGAGCAAAGCACAGAATCACAGTGCTATACTTTTGAGCCCCCAATAAATTATTTTATCCTTTTTTGAAAAAATTACAGATTTTCTGGACATGATTTCCTTTTTTAGCTAGCAACTACCACAGCAGTCTTTTTCAAACACTTTGATTATGTTTTCACAGCTACAGAGAATGATCAGAGGTTTTTAAAGCATCTGATTATAATTTCAGAGAACGGTAGTGTACTGATAAAATGTCCACAGGAATAGAGGATAAAGTTGAAGGGTGGGGGGAGAGATGAGACACAATTGGAGTTGCAGACTGTTGTCCAAAACCAAGGCTACATACTTTGCAAATGGAAAAGATGGCCACTCATGACTAAAATCTTAAAAACTATATGAAGACTGAATTTTTGGTTAAGTCCGAGAATACGCGGGTGCAATTTTATATCTGGAGGCAGAAGAGACATTAGCATTCGTTCTGTGTAGGAAACACCAGTGTCTGCTGTGTGCTTAGGGATATGGAAGATAAAGATAGCCTCCTTCAAGGAGCTTATGGTGTCAGTTTTGAGGGACTAGCAGTTAAAGCAAAACAGAAATTGTAGTCATTTATATACAAAAAAACATTCTAAGGAGAATTTATATGATAAAATGATCTTGGTAGTATACAATGAAAATAGCACTGATCTGGTTGCAGTAATTTGTATATACAATGGCCTTTTGGCGTTCTGCCAGCTATATATCCTAGAGCCTCTGTGAAACTACAGATTCCCCAACAACCTTACAGCTTATCATTACCACCTACATTATGCTAATAAAAGTATTTGAAAATTTATTAAGGGCTGACAGCTTCAGGGCTTTCTGAAAGAGACTGTGTACACTGGTGGTAAAGAAGCCATGTAAAGATGTAAACACTGGGTAGTTGGCTATCTTCACTCTTTAAGCAAGTCCTTCCCATCCACCGGTCTTGAAGTTGGAAATTCCAGATTGTGTGTCACCAAAAAAGCCAGGAGATATTTGTCCTGAACATCCCGGTTCAAAGGAGTAGTAAGGATCTCACACTCATTTGAAGAGTTCTTGCACTACTTGCACATTTATCAAACAGCACACACTTTGAGGAGCAAGAGAAAATGGCTTTTGGGTATTCATAAACAAGGTACACAGGTATCCCTCATTTGCAACACTAAAAGTCAAAACTTCCAGTGATGCCTTTGAAAGCATCTGGTGGAAGCTTGTTTACATGGCTTTGGTCCAGGACTGTATTTTCTAGCAATATGTTCTTTTTAACAGAATCCCACCACTGAAGGGAATGGTTCAGACAGGAATTTTTTTGTAATGCGCATTTCTCTATATAACCAAATTGTCACCCTTAAAACCTAGTTAAGATGATGAGGGCAAGTATAGTCAAAGCCTCCATAAAGTTCCTTGAAACCTGGCTCAAGTATCAGCTAGCCAAACATTCTTATCAATAAAACCAGTAACCTTGGAACTGATCAGATTAAGTACTCCTGCCAACTTAATATGTAAAACGCTTTCAGATAATTGCCACTGAGCCTTATTAAATACAGCAGCCTGATTTCAAGGTTATCCTATCAACTTCATCCTGACTGGCTTTCCATATTCCATTGCTGGCTTTCTCACTCACTCTTCACCAGACTGAAATCAGAGTAATGAAAACAGTCAAACTGCTCATAAAATGTCACATTACTATGAGAGCACACATTATTTCTACAGATATTTTCTGTCAGTCACTAGATCACTACTCAAATGACAGCAGTCCCAGCCTGAAACAAGCTTTAAAAATGACAACCCTGTACTGTAAAGACTACTCCGGCAGTAAAATTTACTGCGTTGTCCCTTTGATCTCAGCCTCCAAAAGATACCAAATGTTACTCAGGAATAAATAAAACATTTATAGGAAAGGGGAGAAAAGGTTATATGCTTCATTTTGCTTATCAATGTCATTTCCAAGCCAACAATTTTATTAGGGGTAGGGGTATGGTGACATGCTATTTTTAGGTTGTGGGGGAGAAATGTGACATTTAGAACAAATGTCATAGCATTTCTTCAATAAAAATCCATGCTGTCAGCTGCCTAGCTCTGGAGAATTACAGAAAAGCCTTACCGAACTGAAGGAGAAGTAACAATAACTTGCTTTTTACCTTAACCCTCTCAGACCCAGCCCCGGCGTGGACCGACATTAATGACGGCTTTTGTTTGTTGTATAGCTTGGAAACAGGCCTGTGTTTGCACAGAATGTTTCTTAAAAGAATCTGTTCTGTCTACTTAAGAAATGACCCTGTTTCAACCAAAGCTTTGTGACTTGTTTTGTTCAGTGAACCTTGAGGAGAAGCAATTTCTTCACAAACAAAAGAACTCAAATGCGTACTAAAATAACTATTCCAAGATGAAAGCCGGAAAATGACTTCTTATTGACTGTAAACAACAAAATGTGCAGCAGCAAAAATGAAAAAAGAAAAAAGGGCAGAAGAGATAATTATTAGAATTTAATGTGAAAAGAAGTAACATGTAATGAATGTAGTTCTTGTTATGGAA
Source organism: Cervus canadensis (assembly GCF_019320065.1). Lineage (NCBI taxonomy): Eukaryota > Metazoa > Chordata > Mammalia > Artiodactyla > Cervidae > Cervus > Cervus canadensis. The sequence continues at coordinate 14,825,952 of NC_057413.1, forward strand.
CTTCTTGCCCTTATCTCTCTCACTTTTTTTTTTTTTTTTTTGGCATCTGTTCACATTCTACCATGAAGTATCTCTGGGTTGTTATTTAACTTCTCAGGGACAAGAGCCGTATCTTACATTTCTCTCAATTCCCCGCAGTACCTAGCACAGTTCTTGATAAAATTATTGAACAATTACAGCACTGGTTTGGGAAATACAGTTCATATCTAATTTATTAGATGTTTTAGTTCTCGCTAGCATGCCACCCCCTCCCCATACACGCAGTCACTTTCAGGCTCTATTTTCAAGGCTCAGATTCTACTCAGTCCAGCTTTATTCCTGGTCAGATAATAATGTTGTCTTTGCTGACCATGACCTATGCACTTTAAAAATAAGTATCATTATTTCATTAACTGAGAAGACAGAGACCACTGTGACTTTCTAAGTATTCTTGCCTCCCCCGGGAAGTAACCCTGCGCTTCGTTCGTGAGCTTTCCTTTCCTTCCTGTCCCAAATAGGTCCCTCTCCTCCTTCCCCTCGACTCAGTCAGGTCTCTGCCGGCTTTCTGGAATTCTCTCGCTTGTCCCCAGGAGCCTTTAGTTTCCCCAATTCTGGGACTCCTTCCTTTTTGCTTTCTGATGGGCCTACTAATCCCCGGGTTAACCTGCCTTCTTTGTGTGCTTGCTCACTCAGTCATGTCTGACTCTTAGTGGCCCCTTGGATGGTAGCCCATCGGGCTCCTCTGCCCATGGAATTTTCCAGGCGACAATACTGGAGTGGGGTGCCATTTCCTACTCCAAGGGATCTTTCTGACCCCGGGATCGAACGCTTGCATCTCCTGCATTGGCACATGGCCTCTTTACCACTAGCGCCACCTGGGAAGCCCACCTTCTTTAATGACCATTAAATACTAAACATGAATGAATACTCAATGGGTCCCAGGCGTTGGGCCAAGTAATCCACGTGGGTATATATATACCCACGAAGCTATATATATATAAGCTTATATATATATATATATATATATAGCTTCGAATAAGGTAGAATGTCTTCAGTAGCTGACAGCTGTCAAACCGATGCAACAGGTAACCTGTTCTGTGTATCACCCCCACAAACAGTCATTCAGCAAACACCTCCTGAGTCAAATCCAAGTGACACAGTGACGGCTAATGACACTGCTTGCTTGGGGATTGCAGAGTGTTTGCAATTCCATGAGCCCATGCAAGCCTCACATCTCATTTTGAACTTGCCTTTGTTTCCTGTCCCAAATTCTGAAGTGTATTTTACATGTATCCAGAATGCTTCATGTGGTTTTTCTTCAATTTTGGTAGAAACATTTTGAAGGCAAAGACTGTTTTTTCAAAACTGAATTGCGTTTTGTCTTTCATGGTCATTGCCTGACAGGGGACGCTAAGCACAGGGCCGCCTCCTGCAGCCCCTCAAGCTGTGGTCTGTTCAGCTCCTGGGGGACCAAACACATCTCCATCTAAGTGACTCCTGGTGCTCAAGAAATATTTGACTCTTAGGATGCCAGTGATTTATGAAACATCGTTTTGTTTTCAAAAATGTATCCTTAAATCCATTCTTTCTCCTTCTCTCTTCAGTTTCCTCTAGAACATAAAGCCATGGAAATAATTCACACTCACTGGTTCAGAAGTAGGTGATGTTTTGAAAATTCATTTTCTTAGGAATCAGATACATATGGTTTAGTAATCTGTGTATGCCTCCAATTATATTCCTAACCTGTTGTTTTCTAATGGTGTTTTGACATGACTTTGTAACACTTGTTATACATATTGACAACCTCATTGGAAGGGTGGAGGCATGTGATTTCTTTTTGTCACTGAGGGTTGTCATTTCTAACCATGGACTCTCAAAGAAGAATGATTGCTCTTGTATGGATTTAAGACTTCAGAGAATTAACGTAATGTCATTTAAACTTGAGTTGGTTCTGCTTCTGTTCTGATGTCAGTGAACATACGTCAGGTTTCTTCTGTTATGGCAGCAGTATGGCATCAATAGCAATATTTCCTATTAATCAAAATCTAAGATGTCTCACCTTTATCTTTGTGTGCATATATAGGGCAAGGTGGGGAGGGTATCACTCTCTCAGCTTGGAAAAGAATTTCTCTTAGGAAAGGAAATAGCTTTATCTAGGAAACTACTTTGAGAAACAGTTTTATGGATGAAAAAAGAACCTGAGGCCATGAATTAGAAGGAAACACGACTGTGAAAGATAGAACTGAGTGCTTGGCAGTAGAAAAATAGAAGAAATTTTTCTTTCAGTATAAATGGAAGAAAGTGATTAAAGAGAGGAATGAAGTGGGGAAATAATTAATATTCAGTTCAATTAAATAATTAATAGGTGATTTGTACTTTTTTTCCTCTGTGCCCTTAATCACAAAACTGAGTCAGAAGACCAGAAATTGGAAATTAGATGTGACCTTGAGAATGCAGGACCCCTAGATGTTGAAAGTCATGGGGAGAAGGAACTGTACCTTTTTTTTTGATAAGACAAGATGTGGGACATTGGAGCCTAGATCTAAAGGAGCAAGAAGACCCCAGATGACATCTGTGTTTCATATATAGTCATGCCTGGCTTTGATTCTCAGCTCTGCCTTTTTTACCAGCTGTGTACCCTTCGGAAAGATATATAATTGCACTGTACCTTAGTTTCCTCATTCACAAAACAGAAATAATAAAAGTATATACGTGTGTGTATGTGTGTGTGTATATATATATATATATGTATGTATGTATATGTACGTGCATGCATGCTAAGTCACTTCAGTCGTATCTGACTCTTTGCAACCCTATGGACCATGGCCCACCAGGCTCCTCTGTCCACAGGGATTCTCCAGGCCAGAATACCGGAGTGGTTGCCATGCCCTCCTCCCGGGGATCTTCCCAACCCAGGGCTCAAACCTGAGTCTTCTGTGTCTCCTGCATTGGCAGGTGGGTTCTTTACCACTAGTGCCACCTGGGAAGTCCATGTATATGTGTGTAAAAAAATATAGATTCTTTACTTGCTGTGCCATTGGGGAAGTCTATAAAACCCATTTTAAGTAGTTAAAATTGATTCAAAATCAATATATTATATTTATATAATATAATATAACATATATTATATATAATATAATTATATATAAAATATATGTATAAAATATATATTATATATAATATATGTTTTATATAAATATATAAAAATATATCTATATTTTTTTAACTGGGTTCTCTTGGTGAAATAATTTAATACGTGTGAAGAGGTTGGAAGAGTTCTGTACTGGATGTGGCCATATACATCATCCGTCCTCATGCAAGCACGCATGTGATAGAACATTTGGGTTTGCTTTCCATGTATACCCTTAAAACTGAGTTCCAAAGAAGTGATACATATAGAAGCCAAGCTCTTGCTGAGTGGCTCAGCTATGCCCGAACTTTTTGGGACCCCTATGACCGTAGCCTACCAGACTTCTCTGTATGGGGTTTTTCAGGCAAGAATACTGGAATGGGTTGCCATTTTCCTCCTGACCCTGAGATCAAACCTGTGTCTCCTATATCCCCTACATTGCAGGCAGATTCTTTACTTGCTGTGCCATTGGGGAAGTCTATAAAACCCATTTTAAGTAGTTAAAATTGATTCAAAATCCATTTTTTCTAACACCCTTATTTCTCTCTTAAATATAAAAAAGTAGTTTATACTTAAATGAGTAATTTATTAATCTGTATATCAATATGTGTTGATATCTATGTATGAATATATATTGATATCTATATACTGAGATATAGATACCTATATGTTGATCTATATCTTGAGATATAGAATCTATATATATTGTCTGTATATTATTTGGCTCCATATGTCGTCTTTTTTTCTTCATTATATATTTTATAAGACCAAAATCTTATCAAAGTCTTGATACATTTTCCAATCCGCATATATTTGCTCTTCAGAAGTAGTGCTTTGTTTCTAAAGTAATGGGATAACTAGGACTCATTAGACATAACTTTTATAGTTTTAATCATTGCGCCCTTGTCTGCATAAAATGGAAAAGCAGCTTACTTCGTAGAAGTTATTAGCTTCAGCGGTTACTAAATGCTGTCCTGTGTAAAATATTAAACTACAGGGATGGTGATGTTATTTTGAGAATGTAATTACTGTGTGTTTTGATTGCTTCCTTTTAAACCTTTAGGCCATTTACTACTGACCAATTTTGGTAGCCATTTATGTTCGTAAAAACTGTTTTACCCTATTGATTCCAATATATCTAGAAACTTAGCCATGAAAAACTATAATTTATATCTAAATAATTTCTAGAAAACCTTTTCCCCTAAATAACTGTTTGTTTTACCTAATTTTTCTCCAGAATTATTCTGCCTTTTAATCAATGTGTATGTAGGGTGGCAGGGTGTTGTAGGGGCGCAACTTTAAAAAGATACACTATTTAATAGTGATTTCTTTTATAGTTGGGAGGGAACTTTTGAAATAAAATATTCTGTTTCAGCTCAACACAAGTTAGAAATAGGAAACACGGGAGAACAAGGGAAATCGTGATGGCAGAAAGGATGAGGGACCTGACTTGAGAAGAACATGGAGAAATCCGACCTCGCTCAGGACATTGGGCCAATCTCAATACCTCCCCCTTTACCTCCAGACACTTTTCCAACCTGGTCTTTCCTCTCTGTTCTCAGACCTCCCTCCCATTTTTGCACTTTTTACATCTTATTGTTATTGCTTCCTTCATTTTCTGTCTTGATACAATGAGAGCTCTTTAGGAACAAGGACTGTGTCTGCCTGCTATATTCCCAGTACCTAGGGCATTTAGAAGGCTAACGAGTATGTGTTGAATGGATTAGTGAATTCACTTATACGTCACTTTGCAAGTTGGTGGTTATTCACTGTGTTCAAAAGACCCATTTCCCATGTCTTAGTACTTAGTCTGGCAGGGAATTAAATCCATAAAATCTGTGAGAAGGACAGCCTGCCAGGACATATCAAGGCCTTCCAAGTGTATTGAGGAATATGTTAAAAGAAATAGTCGTGAATCTGAGTAAACATAAATCTATGAGAATGTTCATTACAGAACTGTTTGTAATAATGAAATGTTAAAAAAAAAAAAACCCTAAATATCCAAAAATAGGTAATGAGTTAATAGATACTCTACATTTACAGATAAGGCCATGCGGTCAGTGAAAACCATGTAAAGGAATATTTAATGATGGGGGAATGTTTATTGATGTGTCAAAAATAGAAACAATATCTTTGATATCAACTTTATTAAAATAATAATTACTACACATTTGCTTAGAAAAAAAAATAAGACTGTTAACACATACCACAATGTTAATAATAGTTATCTCTAAGTGACAGAATCCTGGGTGGTTTCCATTTTCTCCTTTGGTGGCCTTTCTGAATTTTTTGAAAATTTCTAAAACAAACACATAGCACTTTTGTAGAAGGGTGGAAGAAAGGAAGTTTTTCCAGTGTCACTTTGTGGGACAAACGCATGAGAAAGGAATTGAAAGGGCAATGGATGGTGAAGAACGGAGATGGTGTGTGCTCAAGATGCAGATGTCTCAGTGGTCAAGAGGAGCAGCCACCAAAGCGTTTGGTGGGGTCAGTAGAGCTCGGATAGCTAGCCTGGTGCAGAGAGATCCCTGGGACCTGAGGAGCAAGATTGGCATGCATCACCTTTGTCATTGCTTTGGCATGGAATCCTCTGAAGAATATTAAGCCATGTGAAGTAGGTGGAAAACAGAATCCTGGTAAGTTGTGTCTAGAGGAAGGGTCTGTATTCTGCCTGGGTGGGTTTTTTTCAGCGTAGGATTAGCCATGTATTCCTTTGACTCTAATATGCGTTATTGCTTTCTTTTTCTGCACCTTGTTCTTTGTTTCTACAGTGATATTTTGAGAGACAGTGGGTAGAGTGGAAAGATGTGGGCTTTTGAGCTTGGCCGAATGCAGCAGACAGGACCTCGAGCCCTGCTTTATCAACTCTGAGCTCTATGACCTTGGACAACTTTGTTTCCATGCCCTGAGCCAAGAGTATTAAAATGAGGCTAATAACAAGTACCTTGCAGGGTTTTAAACAGGATGGATGTATATAAAGTCACTAGCTCAATGCCTTTCACAGTCATAGAAAGCTAATAAATGTTAGCTATTGTCCTTAAGATTGTCTTTTCTCATTGTTCTTGCTTACACAAGCACAGTGTATCTTATAATTACAAAACCATATGCTTGTGTTGATGTCTTGTTTTGTTTGTCATTTTCAAAAATTTTTTTACGTAAGTAAAGAAAAACTAGTCAAAATCTTTAAAAAGTTCAAATCTTCCCCAGTCAAAGCAAGCTGCTTTGTTGATTCTGAGTGATCCTAACCAAAATCAATAGTGTGGTGATACTTCTGTTTCATTCTGACATCTAGCAGTCACCTAAACTGGCCTTCCCAGAACAAAACAGTCTTTGAGAAATGCAAGCACATCACTCAGCCTTGTTATGGAAAACTGGCAGACACCTGGATGTGCCCACAGGGACTGTGATTCCATTTCTCACTCCATAAGCAACATCCTTCTGTTGTGAATTAAATCTTCACAGTCGAAGTCTGTGTCTGCATGTGCTTGTTTATTTGGAAAAGAAATGTTATTCAGAGACATTTTATTTGTAATAGTTATGGAGCAACATGAGAGTGGGTGAGCTGAATAGTGGTATAGTGCACTTTCCATGTGAAGATTCCTCATGAGCATTTATTTTTCTTTCTGGCTTAACTCTCATTTCCTATTAGGACAAGGGACAAGTTATATTTTATACATAGGCATGAGTGTGAGGGCTTACATGTGTTGGTAACATGTGTGGATATTGTATGTGGTCTCTATGTCAATTGGTGTATATAATACCGAAGCTGTATTGAACATGAAGCTGTGCATGTTGGTGAACTGATTTCTGTTTGCCCAAGGAGGTTTCTTTTCTCTGGTTTCACCCACCCTTGCTTTACCCAAGAGGGTAAATGCTGTCCTCTTATCTCACAGCCCAAGCCGAGTTCAGCATCTGAAGAAGCTTAAGGTCCCAATACATCAAATTATTGTGCTCAAACTGTTGTTTATTACAGTCCAGTTTGTCCTGTCATTCCAGTGACAGAATGTCAAAGCTTTTCTTTCCGTTACCTTCAGCTCTCAGCATCTGCAGGGATCTGATATGCTGTTCCTGCTTTACTCTGGGGGAAACTCTGAAATGCACGAGATGAAGGCTGTAGGCACTGGTTAACCCTTTTGCTGATACTCAGATTTCTGCCCCACTGTTTCCCTCACCAGACCGCAAAAGTGTGCTCCATTTTCTGGCTGGCTGGTAGTTTCTTACATATTTCCATCACTCTTCTTCTGAGCAGTGAATAACTAAAAGCAAATCATCTGTGATAGCACTCATGAAAGTATTGACAGTGTAAGTCTAGAAATTCAGTGTGCGTTTCATCACTAACTACAAGTATACAATCTGTAATCTGAGTGATTCAATTTGGATAAATAGGAATCTTGTATCCTTTAAAACTCAGTCTAGAATAGCTAAATACGCACATGAATTTCCCACTGGATGTTTAAACTCTTCAACTTCTAGACTTTCTTTTTTTTTAATTAGACACATGTATACATAATTATGTATTTTTGGTTTTACATGGCTGTAATCATACATGTAATTATATATGACCTGTCTTTCTGGGATGAAGTTTTGTGCTTCCAAAAGATGCTTTCATTGCTAGGATAGAATGCAACTTCTCTTGTTCAGGTAAGAGAAAATCTGCCAGTAGTGAAAAATGCCACCCTGATTCAGGGAAACATTTGTGTATTTCTCCTTAAAATCTTTGACCAGGGCAGCCCTCTTCTCTCACCTGGACTTCAGCAGTCACCTGCTTCCTCATCCCTCTGCATTCATTCTTGTTTCCCTCTCAAATCTTTTCACTGAAGGGAAACTAGAATGATCTTGCATACCAATAAATCTGATCATATCTCTTTTCTGCTTGAAACTTTATGAGGACTTTCCATTCCATGGAAAGCCCTTGTACATGAAGCTGAATCTCTTCCCGTGCACCCCTGGCTCTCTGCTCTGAGCACACCTCACCTTCTTCTGCTCCTTCATGCAAACCTTGTTCCTTCTGTGCTGTTTCTCTGCCCAAAATGCTCTGCTCACCCCCTTTTTTTTTTTTTAACACCATTAGCTCCTGGTTACCTTGTGATCTCACCCCAGAGCTTCCTTAGAGAACCTTTCCCAGACCTGTCTGCCAAGGCCAGATCACCATCCTTGATAATAACAGGTGACATGCCTCTTAAACACGCATCCGAGTTACTGTTTTATACCTGTGTCATTGTTTGATCATGGTTCATCTCCCTCACTAGACTGAGTTCCGTAAGGACAGGGATCATACCTGGTTTTGCTCACCATGTCAGCAGAGCCCAGCCCAAAGCCTGGCATATGGTACGTGCTCAGTGGAAGCTTGCAGGAGAATGGAATGAAGACAACCATATCTTAGTATTTTCTGTTTTGTGAAAATATATCCTCAGTCACCCTGGTTTACAGTTTTCACAGATATGCACCCTTTTTTAAATAAATTGAAGTATAGTCAGTTTACAATGTTGTGTTCATTTCTGAGGTACAGCAAAGCAATTCAGTTATACGTATGTATACATTTTTTTATATTCTTTTCCATTATGGTTCCTTGTTCTGTACAGTAGGACCTTGTTGTTCATCCATTCTGTATATAATAGTTTACATCTTATAACCCCAAACTCCCAACCCATCCCTCCCTCCCTCTCTCCTCCCCCCGCCCCCAAACAATCACTCTTAACAGTGACACCTAATTCACTTAATTATCATTGTTGAGAACTTGCTTCCCTTGTATATTCATTTTGTAGTCCGCAGTGTAGACTAGCCTTTTAAAAATTAAAAAGCTTGCTCCAAGCAGGGTTTGAAATTGAAGAAGAAAGTGAAATTAAAGTCACTCAGTTGTGTCCAACTCTTTGAGACCCTATGGACTGTAGCCCGTCAGGCTCCTCTGTCCATGGGATTCTCCAGGCAAGAGTACTGGAGTGGGTTGCCATTTCCTTCTCCAGGGGACCTTCCCAACCCCAGGATCAAACTCAGGCCTCCCGCATTGCAGGCAGACTCTTTACTGTCAGAACCACGAGGGAATCAAAAAATTCCCTCTAGTTTCAAGCAAAGGATCACGTTTGAGGATATGCTTCCATCAGAGACAAGAGAGGGAGATCATTGACTTCCTAGCACCTCTTGGAAAAGATTCTTCCAGTGAGACCTGCTTATTTTCATATCGTGTATTTTCAGAACAAGAGATGTTAAAAAAGAAAAAGACACCGTGACACCAGATGGACAGGATCTGTCCCTATAGTTTTGGATTACTTTTTGCTTTTTGTCCGTTTGTGACAGTTCTCTCAGGGATTGCTTTGCCAATCTGGGCAGTATGTGGCATGTTTGTGGTCTGTAAATAGTTTTGTAGATCCACTTTAAACCACACTTAGACCTAGGCTTGAGGGTTCCAGGGAAAGATCAGTAAGAATCTTTTGGCTTTAAAATGACATCTAAGCATGCTACCTTTTCATTTTTGTTTCATCTTTTAGTTTCAAGGAGGAAAAAAAAATGATTTTTTTATTCACTGTAGTTTTTGATACATATATATTTTTACTTAACCAGTGGCTAATTCAGTCAAGAAAATAGCTGTTAATGAGAAAATGCAAGTTTAGGAAAAACAGGAGTCAATTGTAATATAGGAAGCCTAGGGGATGTGGTGGAGGTGGGGTCAAGATGGACAGAGAATGACCTTGTGGTGTCACCAGCTCAATTTGCGTGTCACAAGTGCAGAATAATGAAATACCCCACTCCTCTGAGCTAAGAGATTATGGAAACCTTATATACATGGGCCCATCTTCCTCCCATACTTGACGAGGCTACATTTTTTTCTCCCCTCCAAAGATACTGTATAAGATTGACATTATCAGAACGAAAATAATGTTGCTTGCTATTTTTTTCCTAAACAGCAGCAGATAAGCAGAGGCCATTTTCTAAGTAACAGTGACTTCCTGCTTCATTAAAAGATTATTTATGTTCTGTAGCAAAACACTATTGAAATGATAGTTCCAGCAAGCAAGTTGGACCAATATCTCTCTTCCCAGTCACTGCAGGAGATAAACCGTTAGCAATAATGAAGAGTTGCCCACCAAACTGAGAATATACTGTTTTGTGATAAAGAACTTTGGGGTGGTTTTAATCACTTTTGCCTTTCAGGAGAATTTGTCCACTTAATATATTAATAGAAGGAATCTTAGTTTCAGATTTAAAATGTTTCTGAATATATGTTTTTCATTGTACACATAAAAATTAAATTTAGAGGAAACAGTCTCAAAAATCACTCTTCTGTAAAGCTGACTATAAACTCTGCTTCTCCATTGCTGCCATTATGGGATTGGAGTAATTAAGCAGACATAATATAACACATAAAGGAATTTATTAGGCTTTTATTAAGGCTGGATAATTTGAGTTTCAGATTTTAAATCTCAAAGGGCTCATAATTGTTGTCATTTTCTACTAAAAGCCACATTTAGAAAGAAGTTAAACTACGGCGGCGCAAAGGAAAAGATGTGTTTGAATGGAAAGTACATAGTGCCATTTTCATTAATTCAGCACTTGAATGCGAGTGCCTATTGTGCCTAGCATGAGGCTTTTAATAAGTAATAAGACTCTGCTTGCCTGAGTTCCCTAATTTATGCTGATATTTTTCTTGAAACAGTGTTAATTGCAGCAAGTCGTCATTGGAGATGGAGATGTGCCTTGGTAGTGAAGGGAGAGATTGGTTTCAAATTCCAAAAATGTGAGCGACTAATTTGCCAGACCAATTTAAAATCTTAGAAAGGTTTTCAATTTGATTATTGACTCAAGAAACACACTGAAACAGCCCCAGGACTCGGCAGCGTGAATTTGGAAATGGTTTGGAAGACTGAACAGCCGTCTTCTGTCCTTGCAGTTTCAACCTTTGTTTTTAAAAATTCTGTCTGAAGAGTGTCAGTGAGTGTGGTATCTTTGATTTTTTAGGACTTTTTTCCCCCTGCATATTAATATATTTGGTACTGAAATTCTCTCTGTGGATATTGTAAGGTACTGAACTTTACTGTCCTCACAAAGTTCCTTGAAATTTTGCCTCTCTGATTATGAGCCTTAATTTACAGTTTTCTCCCAGAAGTCCAGAGAACATCCAGAGCCTTCCTAGTGGCATGGTTGTCAGGGCAACAGATACGTGATACTTCCTGTCCTGTCTCCTTGTGTGTGGTCATGTATGCTCTGCTGTGTGTCTGACTCTGTGCGACCCCATAGATGGCATCCCACCAGGCTCCTCTGTCCCTGGGATTCTCCAGGCAAGAATACTGGAGTGAGTTGCCATTTTCTTCTCCAATGCATGCATGCACGCTAAGTCACTTCAGTCATGTCTGACTGTGTGCAACCCCGTAGACAGCAGTCCATCAGGCTCCTCTGTCCATGGGATTCTCCAGGCAAGAATACTGGAGTGGGTTGCCATTTCCTTCTCCACATGTATGCTTAGTTGTGTCCAACTTTTTATGATGCCATAGACGGTGGCCCACCAGACTCCTCTGTCCATGGAGTTTTCCAGGCAAGCATACTGGAGTGGGTTGCTGTTTCCTCTTCCAGGGGATCTTCCCTACCCAGGAATGAAACCTGAGTCTCCTGCATTGAATGTAGGCAGACTCTTTACCACGGAGCCAGCTGGGAAGCCCCCATCCTATCTCCTTACAGACTCCTCATTCCCCATAAAGCTGCATCTCTTTGGGGTCATGAAAATAAATATTTCCCCAAGAGAGGCAACATTTTAAAATTTAAGAGACCCTGGAACCAAAAGTTTTCATGGGAAGGGAGTAAATGGGGCTCAGAACTGTAAAGTTCATTCTACTGTTTTGCGTACAGCCAGCCCTGGCCCAGGATTCAAGTTGGATGAGTTCTGTTTAATGGTGGTTTTGTTCTTATGTTGAAAATGAAAACAAAACTCCAGGGATCAGTCAGGCTGAGCATCACATTTGTAGTTTCCGTGCCGCCCGTTTGTTCTCATGGACCTGGCATAAGACTCCTGATGTCGCATTTCCTATGTCACACCTGGGCCCATCAGGGTGGACTCAGCACACCCACAGAGTGAAGTCAGGACATCTGTCTCACAAAACACACGGAGTTTGGCCTTAAATTCCTGCCCGATGTAGAGAGCCAGCAAATGGCCCTTTCCCCCTCCTCTCTACTCCTCGGTGGTCCCGCCTTGTGAAAAAGACGCCTCTCTCCAGGTGGCAGAGGCGGGCGTGGCGGTCTCTTGGCCCGGGTTGCGTCTGGCTCCTTCCGGGGTTTCTCTAGTACCCTGTGCCGCTTCACGCCTCTCCACACTGCAGAGGCCTCACGTACACTCCTCACCTCTTTGAGCTGCACCCTGGCCTCTCGGTCTTCACAATAACAGGAAACAAACACCAGTGTGGAGCCACAGAAGGAACCCTGTGTGGTTTGGGGACAGAGTAGCCCTTGATTTCAAGTCACCACTGTTTGCTCTTTCCTTGGCTGTTTCTCTTCCACCTTAGTCCCTACCATTCTGAACCCTTAATGGTTCTCCAACCAAATGCCAAAATCCTTACTCCATGGAGGCTTGGAAGCCACAGACATTTGTTAGATGAATATCAGGAAAAGGCATATGGAATTGAGTTCTCAAGCAAATCATCATAAACTTTGTGGTCTTATAGTGATTCTGTGGTTTTAATTAGCTGGGCTTGTGGCTCGCAGTCTTGCCTCTGTAGCTCTGTCTAAATTATAGTCCCAGGATGGTCTGTCCCAGTGTTCTTAAACCTTCAGTGCTGGTCCAGGGTGATGTTTTCACCAATCTAACACAAGGATAGTACAATACAGTAAATTTAAAATCACTGTTGAAGAGATACTTTTTAAAGTGCCTTCCTATTTTGAAATGATTATGATCATAAATATTAAATCTTCACAAAAGTATGCCCCTACTTGTAAAGTAAGAAAACCAAATGGTTAACCTTATAAACAAACTGGTTTTCTTTCTTTTTTTAGAAGCTTCCTCTGCCCCCTTCCCCAACTTTCCTAGTATTCCTGCTCTGTCTAATACCCTATAATACCCACTGGTATCTAAGCTTCACCACAACACAAAGGCCTGAACTGGCCCCCTCTGCTTTCCATCATCTCTTACCATTTCCTGTCTCAGAACTCAATTGGCTGGATGGCATTCATTCCTAAAAGTACTGGCTGGGGAAAAATACATCAATGATGGTATAATATAAACCGAGAAACTTATATTCATAAAGTCAGGGTCAAAATTTTCTCAATCCTGAGACTAGATCAGAATGCCTTTTCCTCTTCTATGGCTTCTTTTCTGCTTGAACCAGCTCTCCCACCTTTGTAAACCTGATTAATTTGGGGAGGTTTGGTTTGTTTTTCTTTTTTTAAAAATTGAATTACTGTTTTTCATAGTGGCTACACCAATTTACATTCCTGCCAACAGTGTAGGAGGGTTCCTTTTTCTCCATACGCTCTCCAGCATTTGTTGTTTAGGGACTTTTGATGATGGCCATTCTGACCAGCATCAGGTGATACCTCGTAGTTTTGATTTGCAGTTCTCTAATAATTAGCAGTGTTGAAATCTGATGAATTTTTATTCATCCTTGACACTTCACTACCAGCTTCACCATCAGTGTACCAGTCTCTGTGCTTCACACCAGTGCTCACTGCATTCCTCAAGAGCATGGGCACATTATATCAGAAAGAATCTTTTTTTACATCTGTCTCCATCACTAAGCTGGAAAGTTCCACAAGGTAAGGAATCTGTCTGACTTCTTCATCTTTGTAACCTTTGCACACACTCGGAAGATTTTTTGAACTGAAACGAATAGAACAGACAGCTAAGATGTGGCTAAGCAGGATGGAAGCACTTTCTTTCTTCCTTCTCCAAGTGACCCTTCAGAGGAGCAAACTTCCTTCCTGATTAAAACCCTGTTGCAAAGCTACTGACCATAGCTTTGGCAACAACAAGGAACACTTCTTACATCCCTTCCCTTCCACTTTCTCTTTCATGAGGAGTGGGACCGCCTCCTTCTTATTTAAATCACTCAACTCTTCTAAGAGTGTCTGAGCAATCACTCCACTCCTGAAATCAGTTTCTCTGTTGCCCAGCTCACCTAAAATTTGGTGCTCAAGTTTTTGTGTGGTGGTAAAGTAAAAGAAGTATTAATAGTATTGTTTAGGGGTCTAAACAAAAGACCCAAAAAATACTTGATTGCTAATCAAAATATCAGATTGTTTTTATTTGGTCTGACATGATAAATAAGCTAGTAGGTTCTTTTTATTTTCATATTTATATGAGATTTCTTGATATTGCCTTATGGAGAAGGAACTACTAAAAAACACTCAGATTTGAGAACCATCTTGAGAACCATCAGAAGAGACTAGATCAATAAACTGCTGTGTTGATGTATTGTTCTCATTGTAAGAACATTTTTCATTTTATTCAAGCAAAATGCATTTCTTCAGAATGGACTATGTCCCAGGCTTGTGGCAGATACCAAGGAGAGGGTGAAGAGGACACTGGCCCCTGTCCCAGACAGGGAGGCTGGCGGGGTCAGCACTGCATATCACAGAACACTTACCGAAGAGCGGACAGAACGCTGTCAGGGTGATACCTGTGAAGAGCAAGGGCCTTAGCTACCTGAGGACTGGGGCAGGCAGGCAACTGAAGGGACCTTTCGCAGGGGAAGAGAAACCTGAGCTGAACCTAAAGTCGAGTTCAGAGCTTAGGAGGACATTCTGGAAGCAGACTGCCCAGATTCATATCCTAGTGCTTCCATTTACCACCTGCGTGACCTTCAGAAAGTAACTTAACCTGCCTGCACTGATAGCTTTCTCATAAGTAAATGGAGGGTAGATGTAGTCCTTACCTCTTACAATTTTTTCTAAGTGTTATACATTTGAAATGACTCATGTGATACTCACTGAGCACTTAGGACAGTGCCTGGCACAGAATTAACTTTAACTACCATTAGGAGTTGACCTGACAGTTGCATTAGGGAAAAGAAGTCAATGTGGGGGTATAGAGTGTGAGAGAGCCTACGAAGTTCAGGGAACTGTGTGTAGTTTTTCAGTATTGCCCCCAAAGGAGCTGCTACACGTAAGAGTAAAGAGAGGTGAAAACTGAGCAGAGGAGTTGGGACTTTACTCTGTGATAACGTGACGGGGCACCCATTAAAAGGCTCTAGGTGACTGGGTTTGGGCTTTGTAAAGAATATCCTCCTGCCAGTTTTAAGGCAGGAAAAGGAGATTGAGGATAACGTTAAAGCAGATAGTATGACATGGCAGACAAGCAGCGGGGTGGATTCACAGGAGCGGCAGAGGAGAGCGTGCTCCACTCCTCACATGGAAGTTTTGTTAAAGGCTAATTGCTTTCATCCCTTTTGATGGGCCACGTCCTTTGATACACTAGTCATCAGCCAAATCAAACACTACTACAAGTATACTGTCCTCATTTCAAATTTAACTACTGAAAAATCTTCAGATGGACAACGGCTTAGCTTTCAATAGACTAATCAAAGAGAACATAGTCAAAAATTATTATTGGAGAAGAAAAATTTAGACCTGTGAACTATTGGGAGTATGGGTTTTTAAAACAGAGGAATAATTAAATAAGTTCAGTGAAGGTGGTTGTTGTTGAGTCTCTAAGTTGTGTCCAACTCCTGCAACCCCGTGGACTGCAGCATATCAGGCTTCCCTGTACCTTCACTGTCTCCTGGAGTTTCCTCACACTCATGTCCATTGAGTCAGTGATGCCATCCAACCATCTCATCCTCTGTTGTCCCCTTCTCCTCCCACGGACTCTTCCCCAGCGCCACAGTTGAAAGCATCCATTCTTCGGTGCTCAGCCTTCTTTAGGATCCAACTCTCACATCCGTTCATGGCTACTGGAAAAACCATAGCTTTGACCATATAGACCTTTGTTGGCAAAGCTTTGCTGGACCTTTGTCTCTGCTTTTTAATACGGTGTCTAGAAAAGCTGTCATAGTTTTTCTTCCAAGGAGCAAGTGTCATTTAGTTTCATGGTTACAATCACTATCTACAGTGATTTTGAAGCAGGAGCTAATAAATACATGGGTACCACACTTTGACTATCTCATATGTTGCTACTAAACATCTATTTATTGTCTGCATCAGTACCGGTCTATTGTGAGGGTGGAAGATACAAAACCCATACAACTGACAATGCGTGTGTGCATGCTTAGTTGTCTCTGACTCTTTGCAGCCCCGTGGACTGTAGTCTGCCAGCCTCCTCTGTCCATGGAATTGTCAAGGCAAGAATACTAGAGTGGGTTGCCAGTTCTTTCTCCAGGGAATCTTCTTGACCCAGGGATCAAGCCCATGGCTCCTGCATTTGCAGGCAGATTCTTTACTGCTGAGCCATTGGGTAAGCCCTGGGTGACTATGAACATATCCCTTAACCTGTGAGAGACTTGGTTTCCTTTTCAGTTTCCTGGAGATAATATAGTCATGCCCTGGTATCCTTGGGAATTACAGAATGCACGCGCACATGCATGCAGACACACACACACACATAATACCCACACCAAAATCTGCGGGTGCTCAAGTCTCTTATATAAAAGTGACATCATACTTTCATATAAAATACACACATCCTCCTGTATACTTTAAGTGGTCTGTAGATTTTAATAATACCTAATACAATGTAAGTGCAATGCAAATAACTGTAAATACAATGCAGCTGCTATCTAACAGTTTCTAGGCATACATAAAATTCAAGTTTTGCTTTTTTGATCTTTCTGGAATTCTTTTTCCAAATATTTTTGACCTGCAGTTGGTTGAATCTGCTAATGCAGAACCCACAGATATAGAAGGCCATCTGAACTTCAGATGGTTGTCATGAGAAACAGATGTGATAATGTAGGTGAGAGTCATGTGAAACAGAAAAATAGCAGAGGTGCTGTGGTTTGCCAAGCTATGCATCTCCTATGGGCTATTTTAAGCTGTTTGTCCTCTGGTTCTTATGAATTTGGGTTTAGTTTTTGTGGAGTTTTTGAGCCAGGGGAGGAGATTGAGTTGTAATGCTGTTCAGTTTTAATTTTTGAATTGCTTTTCCAAAATGTTTCTTCCAAATGCACTGTCAAAGCTGACAGTTGATTGACTTAATCACTTGTAATGAAAATGCCACTAAAAGTAACCATAACTAATTCATATGAAGGGCTATTTAATAAATACCAGAAAATATTTAACTAGCTTGGAAACAAAGACAGCAGCTAGTTTATAATAGACATGACGATCTTACCTAGCAATGGCTACTCAACTTTATCATTCTGCCTAGGTCACTAGAATTATTTAACAATCTTAGGCCTCACTGTGGTAAAGTATATGCACTACTCACAACAGTTTTATGGTCTCTGTACTCTGTTCTGTGACCTCCCTTTGACACAGTGTGAATGTACCCTCTCAGATGACTGCTGCAAAGCTTGTAAACTAAGGGACCAAACTCATGAGTATGTTTACATGGATGGCCAGTTGGCAGACCTTATCTAACATGTTCTTCTCTGCCATTGAAGTAAATCAGGACTGTTAGAGATTCTATTTGATTTAATTTAATAAACTGTATTTTCCATGAGGCATTATGCACCTTACTCAGGGAGACACAAGGGCCTACAAGCTGATGTCGGAGTACATGTGTGAGTTTCTGAGGCCTTCTTGCATTGCCTTCTACGGATGTCTTCAGAAACCCTCAACTCTGTCATGTGTGATAGATGCCTAGAAGGTATGCTGGATTATAAATGGCTGCACACAGTTGGCGACACATTAGTGCTTGACAGTTAGCCTGAGGCCTGGTGCGGTTCTATCAGGCTGTATGTGTGGGATGTGGCCCGTCTGTGGCCACAGACTGCAGGTGACCGAAGGAAGCATGCTGACTGGTGGCTTGAGAACAACAGAAGCAGAAGATGAAATGAAGTCCGTCAGTATATCCTTTGAGAAGATAACAGACAACTTCTCACACCACTGAACTCAACTTGCAACTCTCAGTGAAGAACCGAATTCCACGCGGGTAACATCCAGGCACTCAAGCTGCTTCATCAGTGACGCTTACAAAGGGCATTTGAGATTAAAGCAAGATGGGGTCATGATCAGGGTGGTCAAGTGTCAGCCAGCCTGGAAGACAACTCGTTTGAGCAGATGCTCTACAGGCAAACATGGAGGCTACAGAGAGACTCGTTTTGAGTCACTTTGGGGAAGAACCTTTAATGCTTAACTGACAGAGCTACACACGAGGACATTTTTGTAAGTAGACATTTCCTTGGACTCAAAGCTGTTGTCTTACAAATCAGAAAGTAATACACCACAGTTGGGGAAAGTTGATAGGAGTAATTTCAATATAAAAATGCATACCATCTGTTTCTAAGGGCTAAAGGGAATATTCTGAAAATCAGGGTGATTTCCAAGAGCTATAGAAACAATTTCTAATGTCTCCATAGCCCAGGTAAATAGCAAGCTTTCAGAAGCTTTCTTTTAGGTAATATATTTAACCCCAAACCAAGAGCACTTACAGTATTTTTTTTTTTCTATTGTAATGGTTTTGCCATACATTGACATGAATCTGCCACGGGTGTACATGTGTTCCCCATCCTGAACCCCCTCCCACCTCCCTCCCCATCCCATCCCAGTATTTTTCTGTCTCTCTCCATCTTGGTTTCTACTCCTGTTCATCCCACTCTCTCTTTCTCTCGTCTTTTTCTCAGAGATTCCTTTTTCCTCTTTACAAATATCCTCCTTCCCCAAAACATAAATATGTAAGTGTATTCTTTCCTATCTGAGACAAGAGCTGATGTGATGTGACTAGATCTCTTGGGCTATTAAACAAAGTTCCAAATCAGTGAGGACTTGTGAGAAATCCATGTGAGAGGCAATAAATTATTTATTTAGAGAAAGGAGGAACCTACACAGGACAGTTTTTATCCCAATGAGAGGAATATAGGAAAAAACAAAATAAGACGGTCTACAAGTTCAACATTAAAAATCTATATGAGATTAGAATGTTTCACAGAGTCCGCCCCATCACAGTATAATGTTGATACCAATGTTGAGCACCTGTGTCCCTACTGAGACCTCATATCACACCTAGCCTAACCCTCCGTGGCCTGGTCAGTCTTCTGACAGGATGAAGAAAAGAAAGAAAATAGAAAAGCCATCAAGTTTTTGCTGGACGTAGATGAACACATACCTACCAGTGAGAGAACAAAAGTAATAATGAGAGTAGCCATGACCTGTGGAACTTGCCAGTGAAGCTCAGTGTGTCCGATCAGGTGCCTGAAAGCATGCCCGATCACCCGAGGCGATTATCAGGAGTGTACCGCACTGTCACGGAGGATGGGCTGGTTGACCAGGAAATCGTTTAATATTAGTAAGGCCAGAGTTACAAGGGAAGGTTGCAAAAGAATTAATAGTTTTATTAGTCATCTTATTTCATACGTATTACCTACTTAAGGATTTTTTTAGGTTTCCCTTCTACTTCATGAAGTTTGGAGCAAAAAATCATGACCCAGTTTCTAAAATATTTCTGAGGCCATGAATATGTTTCACGGTTTTCACAGGAAAGGTAGGGAAAACTTCCTGCCATTTACAGAGGCTGAGAAAGTATTGATACCACAACCTACCAAAACAGACTCTATTGCAAAGCCAACATTAATTCACTGCTTAGGAGAGTTGCAAGGTAATGGTTTGTTTGCAGCTCCTGTCATTCATTGTCAGTATTCTTTAATTATCATAATATTAAATAGAAAGCTCAAACAATTTTATAAGCAAAAGTTACAAAACGGGGAGTGGGTGTTCTGATGATCCATTTGTTTGCTCACCTTTGTTAGTACGATACACATCTTGTCTGTTGCTTGTTTGCTAGTTGCTCAGTCACATCTGACTCTTGGGACCCCATGGTCTGTAGTCCACCAGGCTCCTCTGTCCATGGGACTTTCTAGGAAAGAATACTGGAGTGGGGTGCCACTTCCTCCTCCAGGGGATCTTCCCGACCCAGAGATCGAGCCTGCTTCTCCTGCTCCAGGTGAATCATTACCACTGAGCCACCTGGGAAGCCCCTATGAGTAAGATATTTTTATTAAATGAGCTTTATATGATTGTTTTTAAAATGCCTGTTGTAGAGCATCTGTAAAGGAGGGAGGAAGGGAAGGAAGGAAGAGGATGAGGCACTCATAATCCCGCCACCCAGAGTTAACCATTAGCACTTTTTTTGTGTATTTACTTGCTTTAGCTTATGTTCCTTTATTTTATGATGCTGGCATTATACTCTGTATTCAAGTTAATTTTAAGAAATTACACTGTGAATGTCATTGGTGTCTTTGAAGTTCGTGAAGTCAGGAATGGCTACACACTAAACCTGGAGTGGATGCCTCAGTTTGCTGGCTATTCATCTATTGTTGGACACTCAGATTGTTTCTCATGTTTTGTTATTATAAATTACCCCATAATAAGCATCATATAACACACATTTTTTGGTCCCAATATCCATTTTCAGTAAATGTATTTCTGGAAGCACAATTTTAGGCTAAAGAGCATAAATATTACTCAGTGAAGGGTTCTTGATAGATGCTATGAAATTGTTTTCTAGAAAAGCTGACCACTGTACATTCTCAACCCAGTATAGCCTTCAATTTCAAAGATTAATTTTGGGGGTACCGAAGAATGATTCTTCTAATGTGCTGTTGTATTTATTTTGCTTATATTGCATCCAGATTTTCTACATCTGTACTCTAAAGTAAGATTAATGTGTAACAGTGGGTCTTAATTTGGAGGAAGTCATGATTCATTTGAAAATCTCATGAAAACCATTAACCTTCCACTCAGAAAAATTGACATACCGACAAAATGCATAATTTTACATATTTTCAAGGGAGGACTGTCCGCAGTCATCCCCTTAAAATATTGTGGCTGCCATTATACTAAATGCTTTACGAGGATTATTTTATTTAATCCTCACAGTTTGGGGCATCACAGAGGAAAATAACTCACTCAAAGTGACATAACTAGCACAGCTAATGCTCAAACAACATGCATTCAAGTTGCACAGGTCCACTTCTATGTGGATTTTTTTCCTTCAATAAATCCATCCTGCAGTACTGCATGATTCACAATTGGCTGAATCTGCAGACACAGAACCACAGATGTGGAGGAAAGACTAAAGTTACTCAAGGATTTTCAGCTGCACGGAGGGTCGGTACTCCTAATGCCTGTGCTACTCAAGGGTCAGCTGTGAGTGGCCAACTGGGATGCCAGCTCCAGAACCTGCCCTTTTATCCAACATATTACATTGTATTGAGATTAAGATACCTCATCTTTCATCTTCCTTTTTCATATTATTTTCTCAGGTTTTTTCTAGTGACAGTAATGCTGACTTCCTAAAAATCTAATGGGGAGATTTGGCATATTTTTCGATGCTCTGGATCTGTTTCTCTAGCATGAGGTTACCTGTTTCTCAAAAGGTTGAGTTGACTGCTAAAAAGCTTTTTTGCATAGTCTTTTTTTTTTTTGCATAGTCTTTTAAGAGGAAATTATGTAATAACCTTTTCAATTGCTTATATGCATATCAGTTTTCATTTTGAGTCAATTTTTGTAATACAGTCCTACAGTCCGTCCTACACTGATTTCCTTTTTCACCTTTTTTAGCATAGAGTTGTATATAATGTTCTCTTGCCCTTTTCATTCCTCATTTTTCTTTTTTCCCCCATCTTGACTGGTTTGCTAACATTTTGTCTGCTTCAGTATTGATTTATTGCTGTGTTTCATTTTAGTGTTGTGAGCTCCTCCCCCCTCAACATGAACAAAAATATGCTTGAATGATTAATTGTTCATATTTTTATGTTTTCTATTTCTGGCTTTAATTGTATTCCTTTATTCTGCATTTCATAGTGTGTGGCCATCCTTGGGGTTGTTGTTGTTCTTATTTCTCTAATTGCCAAACTTACATATTTGTCAATTTGTTGTCTTCTTCCCTGTCTAGTATGTAGTGTTCTAATCTTATTCTTAAATTGACTTATTTGGAGGTTTTCTTTTCTCTTTGGTCTACTGATTAGCATAGTGTTTTTAATCTTCATATGTATTTTAATAGGTTAATAAGTCTTAAGATAGTAGAATCTTCAGTTCATTCCATTTAAGAAGTTTGACCATCATGGAGAGGAATGAACATGAACTGACACTCATATGTGAATTTACATTTTAAATTCTGTTCAGTTCAACGACTGTTTGTTGATTCCCCACTGTGTGCCAAGATCTATGCTAGATAGTAGGAACATGCCAGTGAAAAGATAGACGTCATCTCCTTTCTCAGGAAAGTTTTACTCTGGTAGAGCATACAGACAAGTGTACAGGTACAGGAGAATTAATTGAAAAACTAAGGGGTGTGAGCCAGGTACAAGATCCCATCAAAACTAAAAGTAACAGAAAAAGACTGTTTAAATGAAAGTAATGGAAAAAGATCCCATTCACAATAGAAAGTAAGCAATACATATGCCAACAGATAAATCCGGTAACAAATGATAAGATCTTTAGGATGAAAGCTGATTTTTTTGAAAAATATAGAAGGTATATTTAAATTATAAAACATAACACTTTCCTTTGTAGACAGTTTAATATCATGCTACTGTCAGATTTCCCCATATTATTCTATATTGTCAATATAATCTTAATCAAAAGGCCAACAGGACTTTTTGATAAATTTTGCTACCAAAGAGTAAGCATTTCTATACAATACATGATAAAATTAAAAGATAGGCAAGAAATCAGGGGAAAATATCTTTAATATTTTGTTGTTGTTCAGTCACTAAGTCGTGTCCAACTCTGCGAGCCCATGGACTGTGGCACGCCAGGTGTCCCTGTCCTTCACTGTCTCTCAGAGTTCGCTCAAACTCATGTTCATCGAGTCGGTGATGCCATCCCACCAATCTCATCCTCTACTGCCCACTTCTTCTCCTACCCTCAATCTTTCCCAACATCAGGTCTTTTCCACTGAGTCAACTCTTTGCATCAGCTGGCCAAAGTATTGAAGCTTCAGCTTCAGCATCAGTCCTGCCAGTGAATATTCAGGGTTGATTTCCTTTAGGGTTGACTGGTTTCATCTCCTTGGTGTCCAAAAGACTCTTAAGAGTCTTCTCCAGAATTACAGTTCAAAAGCATCAATTCTTCGGTGATCAGCCTTCTTTTTGATCCATCTCTCACATCCATACTTAATCATTGTACTTTAGTAATTGCAACTTAATAGGCAAATGGGCAAATTGCATTCAACAAAGGTATGAGAGATATTCAATCTCACTAGCAACTAGATGAAAATTACACCAAAAATAGTTCATTACTTTTTATGCGACAAAGGTGGCACTACTGGTAAAGAGCCTGCCTGCCAATGCCAGTGATGTGAGACTTGGGTTCGACCCCTGGGCTGGGAAGATCCCTGGAGGAGGGCATGGCAACCCACTCCAGTATTCTTACCTGGAGAATCCCATGGACAGAGGAGCCTAGCAGGCTACAGTCCATAGATTTGCAAAGAGTCAGACACAACTGAAGTGACTTAGCAAGCATGCACATACCATGTTGTTGGGTCTAGGAAAGAAAGCCCTGTATGCCAAATGGGAAGGTATAATTGATAAAGCCATTTTGAAGGACAATTTGGTTGTATATGTGAAAATTATAACTGTAAATATTCTTCCTTCAACCTGGTGATTCCACTCCTAGAGAAATGCTCACCCATGTGTCCAGAAAGGTATGCATTGCTGTTTTTCATAGCCAAAAACTGGAAACAAGCCAAATGTCTATTAATAGGGAAGTAGTCAAATAAATTATGACATCTTTATTACATGGTCTCCTGTGCACTGATTTAAAAAATAAAAAATGGCTTTATGTGATAGCTTTCTCCTGAGAGCACTGGGGAACCATTGTAGGATTTTAATGGAGGTGTGCGACATGACCAGACTTGAGTTTTTAAAATATCTCTCTAGATGGATTATAGGAAATGGATCTGAGAGACAGAAAATAGAGGCTGTTAATCCATTTGATTATTAGTGGTGGCTCTGTGGTATGGCAGAGCTTGAAACTGTTGTTACACAGCTAAAAAATACTCTTATTAGAAATTTATTTTGTGCTCCACTTTAATATGTATTTGTTGTTAATTTTCATTTTATATTGGAGTATAATTAGTTAACAGTGCTGTGTTAGTTTCAGATGTACAGGAAAGCAATTCGCTTATTTATATACACATTCTTTTTCAAATTCTTTGCCCATTTAGGTTATTACAGAATATTGTGCAGAGTTCCCTGGGCCTTGTTTTTAAAACTAGGTCTCTTGCCTTTTACTGTGGAGGTTTTGGGGGTTTTTTTTCCTCCATATTAATACACTGGCTTATTTCCATTTTTAGGATATTTTGTTTGTATATATCATGATAATTACTGTTTTGCTAAATTGAACACACCTCACACACACACTCATAAATCCTATTTTGTAGAAAGTATATCTGTTATCAAACACAAAGAGGAACTAGTTCTAGTTTCTAACGATTACTTATTTTTCATAGATTTGATTTGCTTGCATAATTCTGTTTGGAAACCTCATATGATTATTTTTCTTTTTTTTAAATTATTTTTCTACTCTCTTGGTTAACTTCTAAACGTGAATATATAAAAAGTAGATGTTTTGAGCAAAACCAGAAGACTTGACTTACAAAAACAAAGACTTGATTTAAAGAGTGTGATATGATTTTCAGCCCAGCTAGGTATTAAGATTTTCATCTTTTAGTAGCAAGACAATGATACATTACCTCAAAGATAACTGCTGGATCTACTCGAACATTTGTTCCATAAGGAAATTGGAGAATCATCATTTACTGAGATATTTGATGATTTTCCAAAAAGATAATGAAAGCAAACACATAGAGTGATAGTTTATTTTTTATTAAAAAGTTTTCTTAGAGCCTAGCAACCTAACTAGAAGTGTTGAATAAACCAATATGAGGAGTGACATTTTAAAATATATTTCATAGTATTTTAGCTGCTATTTTTGTGTATGTTTCTTTAATTCTAAGGTAGTTGGATGTAAGCTTTTCCCATTTTATAGGCAGCATAAGTGAATGGCTTATCCAAACAAAAGTCAGAATCTCACTTGACCTCAACCTGTTTTGTCACCCCTTGATGTTCCGTCTAGTCTGTCAACTAAGTAGGGAAATGTCACTTACAAGATAGGAGTAGCCAGTGCTGCAAGCACAGAACAGCAGAAAAAAATAAGAAATGAAGATTCAAGGTGCCATCATACAGTATCCAAGGTGAGGGCAAGTTACTGGGGAGAGAGTAAGATGAGAGAGAATGGGAAACTGTCATGAAATTACATTCTTATCATCATTCTAAACCATATGACAGGGGTGATATATTTATGATTTTTAATAATATAAAATTCTTGCACAAAGCCCGTGCCTATTGTTCTTTGTAAATCCTTCACCATCGATGTTGCGATTGCACTGATAGTGGAAAAGACATCAATGTGCTAATAATATAGATGTGCTCTGTGTAGATTCTGAGCTCAAATAATGAAGAAGAGGCTATACTTTTTAGCTTTTTAAAAAAAAAAACTTGGTTTTAGTGTTAATTTTAGGGCTTCCCTGATGGCTCAGATGGTAAAGAATCCGCCTTCATGGCGGGAGACCACGGTTCCATCCCTGGGTTGGGAAGCTCATCTGGAGAAGGAAATGGCAATCCACTCCAGTATTCTTGCCTGAAGAATTCCATGGACAGAGGAGCCTGGTGGGCTACACAGTCCCTGGGGTCGCAAAGAGCAGACACGACTGAGTGACTAACACTTTCACAATCACTTTTAGCGTTAATTTTAAATTGTATATGTGTGTGCATGCTCAGTCATGTGGAGAAGGCAATGACAACTCACTCCAGTGTTCTTGCCTGGAGAATCCCAGGGACAGAGGAACCTGGTGGGCTGCCGTCTATGGGGTCGCAGAGTCAGACACGACTGAAGCGACTTAGCAGCAGCAGCAGCTCAGTCATGTCTGGATCTTTGCATCCCCATGGGCTGTAGCCCACCAGACTCCTTTGTCCATGGAACTTCCCAGACAAGAAATACCGGCATGGGTTGCCCTTTCCTACTCCAGGGGGTCTTCCTGACCCAGGGATTGAACCTGTGTCTCCTGTGTTGGCAGGCAGATTCTTTACCACTGTGCCACCTGGGAAGCCCTAAGTTGTATATAAGGCTTTTTAATTGAAAGCAAGGAGGAATCACATTGTCAAAGATGATCCTGTCAAAAGCCATTGCAGAAGGAATTGTTTGATAAAAAATGGTACCCAAAAAAGTTTCTAATCCTAGGCAGCTTCCAGAAATAACTTCCTCACTTGTACAATCCCTGGTCCTCTGTAGTTGTAATGGTGATACCAGCATCACTAGCAACTCATTTTCATGGAGCAGGCATCACTATCTTAAGAAAGCACATCTGCTCTCATTTGTTGAGTGAACTGGCAGTACTTACCTCTGATTGAGGACCAGAGAGGACTTTTTAAAACACAGGAGAGCTCAGCTCTGGTCTCCAGCCAGGTTCCATGTTCTCTCTGTAGCGCTTGGGTCCCTTGCAGAGCACACAGCTTAGGGAGTGAGTCCAGCCTGCCACATTTTTCTGAATTTTTACACAAACAACATTTCAGCTGAAAAAGTGTGAGAGGATAGCTGTCACAATGAGTTTTACAAGTTTAGAAGCTTCCTCGCCAGCATTGCTATTATCTTTTAACCTAGGACAGAGCAAGTGAGAGACTCATTAGAAGGGAAGTGACTTCCATGCTGTCAAGTATGGCTGCATATCTTCCCTCACCTCTTTTCAGGGTGTGAAAAGGCCCCAATATCTTTGCAAAGAAGGTCTGGGATTTCAAAGAGGGAAGAGGAAGTGGGGTGCATGGGTGGGGGCATGATGGGCAGGGGAAGAAAGAATGAGAGAGAGAGAATGAATGAGACCATAATAGAAACATAACCCAAAATAGACTTATAAAGTCAGTTGCCTAACAGTTCTTTATCATGGGTGTGCTTGTTGATAGTCAGATGTTTCCTTCATTTATTAGTCTGAGGCCTTATTTAACCTCAGGACTAATCTAAACAAAGTCACATACTGAACATGAAGCTGCCTAGTTAAAGCAAGTAGTTTGGGGGAGGGAGGGCATGAGAACCGTATTTTCTAGGGTGGGTATATTTCAGTAATTAGCCTTAACTTTTTTTTTTTTCCTATTTCTTGCCTACTAGCTTTCTGGCAAGCTGAAGAATTTGGAAGTAATTGTTTATTCATAATAAATTACTTTGTATTTTTAAAAACTCAGAGATAAAACTTTTGTGACGGAATATCGTAGCCTATGAACTATGCCTCCCTAAAAAGGAAATTATTCCACTTCAGCATCATACACTTTGTGACCTTGACTTTCTTATACCTCTTATCGAGGGCCTTGTTTCCTGCTCTCTTCCAGACTCAAAATAAGGAGAAGGATGGTGCAGCATTGGAGACTGCAGAAAACACTTGGCTGGGATGCTTGGTGCCCGGGGAGCTGTATCTGACTCACTTAGCCTTGAGCTAGTTACTCCACTTTGTGTTTCTCGGTCTCCGAGTCAGAAACAACAAAAGTACTGGTGAAAATGAGAAACAGGGAGCTGTTGTCATCCTTCACCAGAGTAGTGCGTTTGTTACACATTGTGAGCCTACGTTTTTACATCAATAGACACCGTGCCTCTGTCGGACAAGGAGATACACAGAAAGTCTCTGAATCCTCCGCTCAGTTTTTCTATGCACATAAAACTGCCCTAAAAAAAATAAGGTCTTTAATAAAATTAAATAAGAAGCTATGTCAGCAAAATTATTGCAGCTGCTATTGGGCTTCCCAGGTGGCACGGTGGTAAAGAATCCGCCTGCCAATGCAGGAGACACAGGAGAAGCAGGTTTGATCCCTGGGTCGGGAAGATCCCCTGGAGGAGGAAATGGCAACCTGCTCCCGTATTCTCGCCTGGAAAATCCCATGGACAGAGGAGCCTGGCAAGCTGTAGTCCATGGGGTCACAAAAGAGTTGGACATGACTGAGTCACACACAGCAATAGTTTGTTATGAAGGTGGTAACAGAAAAAATGTATTTCTTCTATGTTCCTTGGAATAAACTAGACAATTAAATTGTTTGAGAATAACCTCACTGATAATTTGATTCCAGTTTAGCAAATTTTTACAAAATATCAGTGCTTGAGTGTAACTGCAAAATACGAATATGTACTCTTTAAACTAGTTCACTCATTCATTCAACATTTATTAAGCACCTACAGTGAACCAGGCATGGTGTTGGCACTAGTGATATAGCTGTAAATAAAAGAAGCACAATCTCTGATCTCATAAAATGTAGAATCTTGTGAGCTTTCATCTAGGTTATTTACTTCCCCTAAAAAAAATTTAAGGTATCAGCTCGCCTACCGTAAGTAGGATAGTTTGCCCTGCTATAGGGCCATGTGTATGTACTGTTCTTAAACTTCCCACTGCCCTATGCACTGTTTGGTAACAGAATTGTTTATTATTGTGATTCTGATATGTTAATGAAGAGGTACTCATTTGCAAATAACTGTTTAATCTGTAATTAAAATCTGGCAGCTCTCTTAAAAATAAAGACAGTTAAAATGCATAGTCACTGGCCTGCTGTATTAAATTTGCAGTTGCAAGACATTAAGCAAGGCATATCCTATTTATCACTTTTAATGAATCTTTCACCCTAGTCCCACTGTAAGCCCTTGATGGTATTCCTGTTATCCCACCCATATGCTTCTGAAAGCATTAACTGCTCATGGGTCTGTGCATGCCCCAGTATAAAATCAAAATCTCTAGGGTATTTTTGATCACATATAAGCAAGCTTTAAAAAAAAAAAATTACCACTACCATATCCTCATTAAGATGATGGGCCTCTGACCATATCCTGATGTTTGCCTAGCAATCTGAAATTCATGTATGCAGAAGGAATTTTTCTTATCCTTTTGAAAGAAGAATGATAAATATTTATATAGCCTTAACTCTTTCAGGAAGCACAGGATCATGTTTTAGAAATGACAAGAAGCTGCTTGGGGTGTTGTTTTTTTTTTTCTTTTTTTAGCATAATTCATCTTTCCAATAGCTACTGAAAAATTGTAGGTTTATCAATATTGGACAGTCTTCTTCCTTTTTTCCCATTAAATGTGTTCTGTCTTCTCTGAAATCCTTTCGAGTCATGGCTTTGAAAAGGAAGTACAGAGCTATCTCTGCTTTGGGGGCAGATTTCCTCAAGAAAGGTAACAACAAGCCCAGTAAGACACTGACCTGGGGTCCTTAAGGCCCGGGTCCTAATTGCCCCTGCAGCCTTCTGTTTTGTTAGCCTGTTTAGCCACCATTTATAGACGCTAAAGAGTCCTGCATCCATACGGCGTTGCTTTCTAAAACTTATGCCTATTCTGCAGCAGTAATTGAATAGAGCCCCAAGATGATTTTCTACTTAAAATTAAATTTTTCTCCTGACTCCTTCAATCAAGATATCCAGGAGTAAGGTTGAACTCATAAATATGTTTCAGCTAACAGATCTACCTTCTACAGCCAATGAAAGATGCATGAAATTTGGGAATTTACTTCTGGCGGGAACAGGAGTCCCATCAGCTGTAATGCCAGGAGTCATCCAACTTTTCCAGCACACATACTGACTCCCACAAGTTAGGTCATTAATCTAAAGACAACTCAAGATTCAAACCAGGTAATTATTGTAATTGTTTCTTTCAGACAGGTAAACTGAATACCTGAAATGTTACTCCCATTCATTCTTCTGTTCAACCTTGCCTTTGGCAAGTTTTATTAACTCCAGGCTACCTGTCGGCCCTGGAAGTGAAGGGAAGGAGCAGTGGTGATTAGCCTAGTGCTAGGTGTGCAGCAAGGGCCAGCCCGCCTGTGTCCAGGGGATGCTCGAACCTGCGGCCGCCCCCACGACCGCTGCCTGCTGAAGTGCAGTTCCCACTGCGGGCGCTTAGCCCTCACTGCAGGACACCTTGCCGGCACTGCTGCCTCCACGGATGTGTGAACCAGAAGCAGCCTTTCAGTTGACTGGTTTCAAACCCCCTTTAAGATGAGGAAACTGAGGCCCCAGAGTCATTTATTTGTGGAGTCAAACAGCTTGTTAGTGGCAGAGGTCAAACCACAGGCTTCTGGTCAGTCTGATTATTATGTGTCTTGGTGTGTTCCCCCTTGGGCTCATCTTATTTGGAATGACTCTGCACTTCCTGGACTTGTGTGACTGTTTCCTTTTCCATGTCAGAGAAGTTTTCAGCTATTATCTCTGGCCCTTTCTCTCTCTCTTCTCCTCCTGGGACTCCTATAATGCAAAAGTTGGTGCTTTTGATGTCGTCCCAGAGGTCTCTTAAACTGTCCTCATTTCTTTTCATTCTTTATTCTGTTCCATGACAGCGATTTCCACCACTCTGCCTTCCAACTCACTGATCTGCTCTGCTGCTGCATTCATTTGGCTATTGATTTCTTCTAGTGTATTTTTCAGTTCTGTTTGATTGTTTTATCTTCTCTTTGCTAAAATGTTCTTGTAATTTATCACTCTGTGCATCCTTTCTTTTCCTGAGTTCTTGGATCATCTTTACAATCATTACTCTGAACTCTTTGTTGGGTAGATTTCCTGTCTCCACTTCACTTAGTTGATCTTCTGGGGTTTTATCTTGTTCCTTCATGTGGGAAACAAAAGAATTCTTGATTCCCTGCTTAGTACTCTTCAAGCTTTTCTGTTGGCCAGGGCTCTGTCTTAAAAGAGAATGAAATTCTACCAGTCTACCCAGAAAGCTTTGTAAGATATTAGACCATAGATTCAGACTGTGATGGTTTCCAGAGATCTAGTTACTGACTGGGAATTAAAACATCAAATTGTTATGCTTTAAAATGTAAATTAGGATAGACTTCATAATAACGTGTTATATTTGCATACTACTTTTTTGCAAAACTTTAAGGTAGAAATAGACAAGAAGGTGTTTTGTTTTGTTTTTTTCTTTAAAGCTATAAGGTGATCTACTAAACAGGAAAAATTGAGTGGAAGAGAAGATTTTTAAAAACTCACTCTTCCTCACGGGTGGGAGGTGGAAACTGGCTCTTGAATGTGGAGTAGTTCACCAGAAGGAGAAGGGTCTTTTAAGATTAAAGTGACTTCTCAAGTTTTATTTTAACTGTATGCTGCCACATGCAGAGTTGCATGTAGCATCAAAATATCTCACTCCATGTCTGCCATTCATGATGTGAACGACCTGAATATTCTCAAGGTCTCAGTCCCTGCACGGCAGTGACTTTACCACTGTGTGGACAATCCAGATGTACTACACAGGCTGAGGAGGTTTTCCCAGCTGCTTGATGCGTTGGCTCAGTTTCTGTTCTTGAGTCTCTGTAACACTTATAGAGGTCCCTGTCCACCCCTGGGATCAACAGCTTTTCCTAGAGTGGTGTTTGGGTTTAAGTAGACTCTCGTATTTGGCAGGAAAGGCCATTAAAAAAATCAAAGCAGCCCTCATAACTAGATTCCTTTTTGAAAGGTTACTGACCAAAAAATTACAGCTCAGAATTGGAAATTGTTCAATTTAAATAACTGCATTATTTTCTCTTTCCTACCCTCTCAATACTCAGTCCTTCCCCCAAAGTAGATTGATATGAAAAAATACATAGGATTACTTGACACTTTCATCTTTCTTAGTGATCACCCTGGAAGAATATTTTTTTATCCTTGGTTTAACTAGAATCTTTTATTTTTGGTTTAAATTTATACAAAAACTACCCACGTGTTCACCTGCAACCTCAATTTCCTTGTGTTGAATTTCATATATTTTCTCAGTTGTCTATGATCAAGAGAAGATGGGGAGAAGGGATAGGTCTGAACCAGACATTTAAATTTCATGGTGTGGGGGTGTGTGTGTGTGTGTGTGCGCGCCCGTGCACATGCACACATGCTCAGACTAATTACTGGTTGCAATAAATTTGGTCGAATTTCAATTTAGCTTCATTAACTCTGAAACAGGATAGTGATATCAAAGGGAGGGGAAAAACAGAATAAGGAAAGAGAAACAGATCAATTGTCTTTAAAGATATTTCAGAAGGGAACTGGTATTTATTTTTTAAGTTGCCCTTGCCACTTCTCAATATTGTATACCTATAAACAGCCCTATAGTAGGACTTGCCATGTGCTTGGAGAAGCTACATTTCCACAGCAGAAGAGGAAAGCAGAATAAAGCACTGAGATGCAGGTGCACAAGCAATACAAGTGGCCTCTTTGCTTGCAGCCATAATGCCTGGCCAAGAAGGCAGAAGCTCTCAAGCCCAGCTCTCAGGGTCTCCCTGAGCTAAGCCAAGAAGCACGGAGGGGGGTGGGGCTGGAAGGGAGCAGGAGAGAATAATTGTTATTCAGGCTTCTTTAATGAGATGTATTGCCCACTGCTGAAAGATTGTAGCCGTGTCTTTTGTTATGTTAATTAGACACCATTAGAGCTTGGCTGTCTTTGATTTCTGCTTAATCCTTTCTGCTTCCTCTGCCTCCATCCTGACTGGCATATGATTGAAAGATGGTGGGTGCGCCGCACGTGTTATTTATTGCTCCCATCTATGCTGAGTTCTTTGGTAATAGGGTTGCTAACAAAAGATTGATCTTACCAAAGGCGGTAGGGATTTTGGATGTTCATTTTGGCTTTTTAAAAAATGAATTTGAGAATGGTCTATTTCTGCCAAACATCATTGTTTTTTATATGGTTGCTCTTGCAGCCACACTGAATGGGAAATGACAGATTGGAAATTTTAGACGGCCTTTCTTTGGTTGCCCGGATTACCTGGAAGACAACCAGCAAATTGATCATGCCTTAAGCTTTTGGAAAGGCTAGGGTTGACCAGGAAAAAAAGGAAACAAGACTAATTTAAAGGTCAAAAAGAGAAATTTAGTAGTTTGAAATCCCTGCGTTTAACTAAAATTTATAGATATTTAGGTGTTCTTTTTTAAAATTAAAGCATTGTATTTACATAATTAGTGCAAATAAGGGTGTTTGGGGTGAGTTACAGGAAAAAAATTAATCTGGTTCTAAATAGTGAAAGGGGGAATTTCTGCTAAATTTTTAAAAATCACATAGTAATGTTTTAGAACAGCACTATCCAATGGAAGTGAATCACAGATGTTATTTTAAATTCTCTAGTAGTTACACTAAAAAAATTAAAACTAGGTGAAATAAATTTTAATATATTTGATTTAACTCAGCATATCAGAAATCATTATTTCATTGCCATACAACAGATAAGATTGCCATTTGTTTCTCCAAAAAAATAGATTTATTACAGATCAACAAAGAATTGCAAGTTTGGTGCCTACAACCGTGGTGCATGTGTGGGTACTTAGTCACTCAGTTGTGTCCAACTCTTTGTGACTGTAGCCCTCCAGGCTCCTCTGCCCATGAGATTTCCCGGCAAGAATACTGGAGTGAGTTGACATTTCCTGTTCCAGGGGATCTTGCTGACCCAGGGGATCAAACCTAGGTCTCCTGTATTGGCAGGAAGATTCTTTACCTCTGCACCACCTGGGAAGCCACAACCATGGAGCCACATGCAGGTCTCCACAAAGCAAGGAGAAGAGAACTGTTTTATTTATTTATTTTTTTTTTATTTATTTATTTTTTAATTAGTTGGAGGCTAATTACTTCACAACATTTCAGTGGGTTTTGTCATACATTGATATGAATCAGCCATAGATTTACACGTATTCCCCATCCCGATCCCCCCTCCCACCTCCCTCTCCACCCGATTCCTCTGGGTCTTCCCAGTGCACCAGGCCGGAGCACTTGTCTCATGCATCCCACCTGGGCTGGTGATCTGTTTCACCATAGATAGTATACATGCTGTTCTTTTGAAATATCCCACCCTCACATTCTCCCACAGAGTTCAAAAGGTCTGTTCTGTATTTCTGTGTCTCTTTTTCTGTTTTGCATATAGGGTTATCGTTACCATCTTTCTAAATTCCATATATATGTGTTAGTATGCTGTAATGTTCTTTATCTTTCTGGCTTACTTCACTCTGTATAAGGGGCTCCAGTTTTAAAAAAGGCGAAAAGAAGTCAGGAGGGCTATAGGAAGCGAAGAGTTCCCTGGAGGAATTGAGAGTTCAGAGCACTATTGTAACTTTTTTTTTGGCTGCGTTGTTTCAGTCTCACATTGGCTGAGCTCTTGCCAGGAAAGTAGAGGAAATCTTCTTTATTCTTGGGTGGTACAATCCTCGTAAAGCACAGAGCTTCCCCTCCCGGCCTCTTGACTAATTTAATTGAGGTTTCTGTTTATCAGTTTTAACGACTTCAACCTGTAATCAATGTAAAATTAATAAGTTAGTTTGCACACTCTTTTAATTACGTTAAATTTTTGAGATCTGCTAAGTTTTTTGTCCTGGTGTATGTTTTCCCGCATATCTCATTGAGGGTTTGCCACATTCAGGTGCTCCGCAGCCACCTGTGGCTAGTGGCCACTCTACCGGGTAGTGCAGTTTTAGATTATTTCTTTAATTTACCACACGCCTAAAAGCACCTGTCAGGATAAAATCCAATTTTAAAGTTACAGATAAACTTACTAGTACAGCCGCTATGGAAAACAGTGTGGAGATTTCTTAAAAAACTGGAAATAGAACTGCCATATGACCCAGCAATCCCACTTCTGGGCATACACACTGAGGAAACCAGATCTGAAAGAGACACGTGCACCCCAATGTTCATCGCAGCACTGTTTATAATAGCCAGGACATGGAAGCAACCTAGATGCCCATCAGCAGATGAATGGATAAGGAAGCTGTGGTACATATACACCATGGAATATTACTCAGCCATTAAAAAGAATTCATTTGAACCAGTTCTAATGAGATGGATGAAACTGGAGCCCATTATACAGAGTGAAGTAAGCCAGAAAGATAAAGAACATTACAGCATACTAACACATATATATGGAATTTAGAAAGATGGTAATGATAACCCTATATGCAAAACAGAAAAAGAGACACAGAAGTACAGAACAGACTTTTGAACTCTGTGGGAGAAGGTGAGGGTGGGATGTTTCGAAAGAACAGCATGTATATTATCTATGGTGAAACAGGTCACCAGCCCAGGTGGGATGCATGAGACAAAGTGCTCGGGCCTGGTGCACTGGGAAGACCCAGAGGAATCGGGTGGAGAGGGAGGTGGGAGGGGGGATTGGGATTGGGAATACATGTAAATCCATGGCTGATTCATATCAATGTATGACAAACCCACTGAAAAAAAAAAAAAAATCACCAAAAAAAAAAAATAAAGTTACAGATAAACTTGATGAGTTATATGTTAACATTAAATCTCTCTCTAAAACTCAGCTGCCTACCTTCCTTTCTTTTTGTAATCTGAATTATTTATTGTGTTACCAATGAAGCAAAAAATTCTAAAGATGCTTTCCAAGGAGGTAATCTGTTCAACAGTTCTAAGATGTAAGTATGGTCACCTTTGCACTTATGTGAAAAGCTCATCAAAGAACAGTGGCCCAGACATGCTGAGCAATGATTGATAGGGACCAATGGGAAAAGATTGGGAAGGCAGAAGCAAATGGAGATAATTTGTTCAATCTTGGAACTGAAATCTTAATAAAAAAGGGTTCCACATACATATCCTACGTTGGCCCCCGCTTGGTCATCCCATTAATAAGATCTCATGAATCGATTTTACTGGCGACATCTGGTTTTAGCACTTTTGATAGTTTTTAAATGTTGAGCTCTTTCCTATACCACATGGGCATTGTAGAGCTTGCCTAGTTTGGGAAAAATACGTGTAACGTACTTGTGCCAAATATGTGATAAGGAAAGGCAATTTATTTGGACTTGTTAAGAGAATAGATCTCATGTTGTATGTTCTTATCACAATTAAAAAACATTCTATAAAAGCATTGCAGATAATACCTCAGAACGTTCTAGATTACCAAAAATCTCCAGGCAGATAATTAAAACTTGATTGGTTTTCAAATTGGAAGTTCAATCAGCGCTGAGGTACAGATTTCTAATGCAGCCAAGGAATCAGGTCAACCTTTGTCATGTAACTATTTGCTGTTGAGAATTACTATATCAATAAAGCACTGTTACTATACTGATTATTGTTGGCTAACTCCAATATTTTGGCAACATGATACAAAGAACCGACTCATTGGAAAAGATCCTGATGCTGGGAAAGATTGAAGGCAGGAGAAGAAGGGGACAACAGAGGATAAGATGGTTGGATGGCATCACCAACATGATGGACATGAGTTTGAGTAAGCTCCGGGAGTTGGTGATGGACAGGGAAGCCTGGCGTGCTGCAGTCCATGGGGTCGCAAAGAGTCGGACACAACTGAGCGATTGAACTGAACTGAACTGATCAACCAACAGTAGAAAAAAAAACCTTTGTTAGGAATGAAATTGCCTCCACCTGGGAAGAGACCCCTTTGGTTGCCTTTCTCTTACTGGGATGGGCACATAGCTAGAAGAAAATCAGCCAGCAACTGAAGACAAAAACACAAGGGCCGTTATTAGAAGAAATTTCATTGTCTGATTCGATTCAGCAGAACCACCTTGGGTCTGGTCTTTGTAACTTTCATCACTGCTTTGGGAGGAAGGACTTTGAGCAAGCCAGATTGTTTTTTGTGTGTGTTTAGGTTATTTCTGAAATGTGAAGAAGGAATAATAGAGACACTAAGATACTCACGGCAATTACTAGATATATAAACACTTTAGAGGTATGGATATTCTGCATTAAAGGAGCGTTCTTTCCCTTTGAACACACTTAATTCTAATAGTAAGAATAGCTAGCGAATATGTGTTTTTTTCACACAGAGGATAGTATTAAAAAGAAATCTAATAGAATGTATTTCCCATCATTGTTTAAGAGTCGGATACAAGTCCAGCCCCTTTCACAGTGAACTGTCCTCCATCGTCTCTCGGGAATCCTTAAGCAGACCAGCAAACTGATGGCAGGCATTTTCAATACACTGGACTTAGAGGCTCATTACTTGTCTTCTGTGCTATCATCGTGTTGACACACATTCCCATGTCACGGCCCTGTTTTCTTATAGAATGGCATCGTGGATAAGGATGATATTAAATTTTAATGTTATTGCTATTATTACTGTTGACTGTTTTTAGCTTAAGTATGCCTGCTTCTTTAACTCCAGCTTCTGCAGGGCCAGAAAACAGAAGTGTGCATAAACAGTCAGGAAAATTACTGTATGCCCTGGAGACCCAGCATCGCATGCTCTGCCTGTTGTGAATGATGAATCAAAATGGAAAGGTTATCATTTTCATTAGCTAGGAAAGAACAAGACCATACTTTCCTCCAAGTGTAATTACAGTGGTTCACTGGCAACATTACACTGCAGTAATTAGTCTAAAGGTGTATGTGAGGGCAGGCTTTTGCAGACACTAGAAATATTATTTCAGAGTTTAAGGTCACAGCCTTGTGTTTAACATGTTCCAGGCAGCTTAGGGGGAAAAAAAAAAACTAATTTGACTGGAGCTAAAGAAAGACATTTGACATTTCCCAGAGTCATGCATTCAGAAACCAGTCAGGTAGAAAAATTGTATTTTATTATCTACAATTAAAAAAAAAAAAAAAACTTAGCTACAAAAGTAGCATGTCAAAATATTATATAGGATAAGCAGAGATAAAATTCAAGTTTATTAGAAATGTGCAGTAAATAATTACGAGAGCTTTTGATACATGTGTTTTAATCTCCATTTCTCCACCTAAGGCAACTGGACAGAAAAATTAATTGCTAGAAACTTTTCAGAGGAAGCAAAATAATTCCTCTACCTTCTTATAACTCTTTTCAAGAAATAAATATTTCTCTTACAGAAGTCTAATATACATCTGTCCTTTATGAATGTTTTTGGGTACTCTGAGCAGTTATATTGAATTATTGAAATCTCTGTAACCTGACCCTTTAAGATTAGAAAGTGAATTGCAATTATTTTCCAAAGCCACAGGTAAGGTTTTCTGTTTAAGTAAAACAAAAGTGAGAAGGAAAAAAAAAAAGTTGAGAAAAGTAAAATTTACATAAAGTTTCTATTTTAAAGCCACATTATGGGCTTAAAAGAAACTCTGCTTCTTCTAGTTCAAGGAATGCTTATACAAGTCACAATTCTTACTGGGTTAAAGGTAAAAACCCAAGTACTCTTAATGCCTTTGTTAAATTTCAGTATTATCTGCCTGTCTTGAAGCAGTTCTTTTACATCTCTCTTTGCATCCTGAAATAGCCGTGCAGAATGTTGTTTGTTTTAGGACCCGTGGAGAAAGAGAATGTACTTGAATGAGCATTCATTCAGCAACCCAGTTCCGTTGGAAACCTCTGCTTTTTTCATGCAAGAGTGTGTTTTCTGTGTGTTATCTGCCCATATGGTTAGAACTGATGTTTCTCACCACTTCAGGCACTCGGGAAATTTGAAGCATAGATGTGACACAAATAACACAGCCAGCTGATTATATAACGGACTGAAAAATCTGCCCCCAAATTGAATTAAAAAAAAAAAGCCACTGCTTTGCTGCTTTTTGTTGGACAGATGTTCCCCTGCTCAAGGAAAGCTGCACACTCCAGAATCAGAGCCATGATGTTGTACGTTTTCTGCAGCTAGGAATTCCATAGGAGACATCTAGTAGCAAGGATGCTTCTGAGACTTCTCTCGGCCACTGAACCGATCAGTGCATTTGGCTGAACCTCAGTCTCCTCTCCGTGAAATCAGAGTTTGCTAAGCCCCTTTCAGGTTCTGAGCTTCTTTGTCTATTCAAGGGAATGCATTCTTTATTTTCTGCCTTTGTATTTGGGGGGGAAAAAAAGCAGAAGCGCTTTTTTTTTTTTTTTTTTTTTCACATCTTTCCAACAAAGCCTGGAAAGTTCTACCCCCACCTACACCTCCCCCCTTCATAGGAGGAACCGTGGTTCCCATCAGCTCTGTGAGATCAGCAGTCATGCAGGATCCTGTGGGCTTGTTCTGTACGTTCAGTGACCCCATCTGTGAAATGGAGGGGTGGTTTCATAGGACTGTTTCTGTTACAACAGGCTCCAGTGGATCCCAGAGATGTGTTGAGGTGTTGAGGCAAGGAAGAGACTTCAATCGAGGAGCTGGAAGACAGAGAAGATGGCAGGCTAGCACCTCAAAATAACCATCTTATTGGGGTCTGGATGCCAGATTCTTTAATAGCTCAGAGAGAAAGAAACAATGAGGAACTAAAGTCAAAAGGTAGAACAGAGAGGGAGAGGCACTGGGGAAGTCAAGTGACAGGGTCTTCCATCTTGCCAAACATCTCCAAGGGAATGGCCACACCCCTTGGAAGGGGTGTGTTAATCTATTCACAGGTGGGCAGGAAGAAACTGTCTCTCCAAGAGCTGAACAAAGGCACTTTAGTTTACAGTCAAACAGAGGGGCAGGGTCCTCCAGGCACGCCATGGAGTATCAATAATAATAAGCCATGGAGTATTGATTATAATAATAAAAGCAACAAAATGCAAGTCAAGGAAAGTTTCCAACGTGGAGTCAGAATTGGCTTCCTCCCTGCAACATTTCTGCAGTTCATTTCTCATAAAATGTAATTTTGAAGTCAGGTTCACATGGACTGTAGGAAGTTGTGTATGTCCTAGGAAAAGCCACTGTCTTCACTGACATCTGATGAATAAATTACAGAGTACGTCTGGCTGCTTACAGCAGGTGCCAGGTCTGACAGCCACTTTGAAAAGTTCTGACGCGTGTCCTGAAGGTCAGACTTTATAAATGGAAACTGAGAAGTGCAAGAGACTGTATTCCCAGCCCAACTTCTTAAAATCTAAAATGTTTTAGAAATTAAAGAAGTATTTTATTAAATCAGCTATAGATTATGTACCGGTAAAGCAAATCAAAAGGCAAAGAAATTATTTTTAAAAAGGACTTTGTTGGGAAGATTTTAACAGGATTCTTCAGGTACAGGTCACTGGATAGCTTTATGAGAGACTTGGTCAATGTTTCTCTGGTGGGTATTAAAATCAAGTTGTTCCTTTCAGGGCAGCAAGAAAGTGACTCTAGTTTGCAGACGGCTCTAAGCATGCATTGACTGGGAGAAAAGGGACAGCCTGGATTCAGAGTACAAATTTCCTTCATCTGAAACCTTGTCAGCAGATCAAATCTACTATGAATGACGACTTAGAATTTTGGAACCAAAAGCTCCTCTAAAAATCAGAATCCACTTCCTCTTTGGTCTGCTCGCCTCTCACCTCCATGTCACTTCTACCAAACTCTCGTTTTTTTTTATCCTGTGAGGAAATCAAAGGCCCAAAATGTAGCCAAATTTCTTTTATCTTAAAAATAATCTACTCAGACCCATGTCCTCTGGCACCACTCTCCAGTTTGAATATGTGGCATTTGATGTCTTTGAATAACACTTTGTCCTCTCCCCAGGGTTCTGCTGGAACTGTGCATTCCTGCTTCTGACCCTTCCTTCTCCCTCCATCACTTTCCCCTTCCATCCAGTCCTTGAAAGTTCCAGTTATCTGGGAGTCACCCTCTGGATCCTTCTGTGGGTTTACAGTTCCACTTGCATCTTAATCGTTCCTGCTGAGTAGCCATATTGTGCTACCAGTCACAGAGGGTATTGAAAGTATTTTCAACCTCCTTAGTATTCTCTTCCTCTCTCTATGGGCGTGTATATGCTTGTATGTATATATATATATATATACTTGTACATATATTCTATAAACTCAGGTGTTTGTTCGTTTTTTAAATCACACAAGCAGTCATTCTGTTAACTTCCTCTTCGAGGGGCTTGTCTCAAAGCCAGTGAGGTAGCCTTGCATTCCTGTCAGAGATTGCAGTTGCTAGGGGAGGTTCTGTCAGCAGGGGTGAGAATCCAGGGAAGAGGCCTCCTCCTCACAGAATCTCAGAACGTCAGCAGAGAGTAGATGCTGCAGAATCTCAGAGAAGATTCCGTGTGCACCTGTCCTTCTGTGAGCCAGGCTGATCCGTCTCCTGGGGGATCACTCTGCCTTTAGTATATTAGAGAGCTGGGTGATGGTAGTCCTAGGGACCTCTACACACTTCCTTAACTTTGTTGTTTTTAAGGTTATTTGAAATCATTGATTCTCTTAAAAGTCATATTTGATGTTCAGTTCACTCATTAAAAAGTACTGCGTTAGAGCATTTATTATTTATTTTTGTGGCAGGGAGGGCAGTCTCAGGGGGTGGGGATAGATGGCATCAATTTTTGGTCAAAGTCCTAGGTGGCTCATGCTCATCTTTGCTCAGTAGCTTTTGGGGAACTTAAAGAGCCAATGAGACAAAATCAATGGCTGAAGGGACCAAAAGGGTCCCTGGAGAGGTGTTTGCCACTATAAATGACTTCCCATCGCAATTTTCCTGAATCCCATTGGCAAATAGTTAAATACTCCATACAAATTGTTCTCTAATGGTTGGTCAAATGCCCTGCCCTGTTCTGTATAAACACAGCAAGTTTTTCTAACTCTATGTGTATGTATTACTGTCATGGTTAGTCTTCCAGATAAAATGGAATAACCCCCAAAATGATAACTGCAACCATCCACATTGATTCTAACAAGAGGAGAGCCTCAGCATTCGTTTTTGGTGGCTTTGCAGTCTCGTACTCTTGTTAATTTCCTGAAAACTTAACGTTAGATGAAGTGTGATTGCAGATTTCCTTAAGAACCATTGACAGATACTTATCCTAAGTCATAAGCAACTCACACTGTGAAATGTGTGCAAACATCCTAAGTTTCCTTCCAGAAGAATATACTTCAGTGAAACCCAGTATTCATCAGTTTTTGGGTTTTTGTTTGTTTGTTTTGTTTTTTAATAAACAGGGCCATTAAAGCTCAAAGTAGAAGTTAGGAGAACTTCCTTTTGTTGTAACTTGATTTTTAAAAGAGGTTAATGTTGTGGGAACTTTCAGTGGTTTTCAAGGAGTGAGCTACATCAGTCTGTGATGGGTCGTCTTGGAGACCTTACTAAGTGGCTACATTTGAATGATAGAGTTTAAAAAAAAAAAGAGCAAATTATAGTGTATTGGCACTGTATAATGGAGAGAGGAGTTTGGTGTGTTCAGTTTTTTCTTTTTAATTGTTAGGTGGTCTATTTAGTGCAGCTGTGTTTATGTTTCCTAAGTGGTAACTGCCTGAACATGGTGACAAGTCCCTACATATGAGAAAAGGGATTTTGTCCAAAAAAATCTTGCCAGTGTACTTTAACATGGAGGGTAGTATTTATCAAGGAGCAGTGGCAAAAATGATTCTAGGCATAATCATCTAATATAGCTGGTTTGCTATATCAGCCATTTTGACAACCTTGTTTAAAGAAAAAATAAATAACTGATACTTTAAATGTTGCATTTCACAGTGGAATAAACTTGGAAATGGTAGAATAATTTAGAATGGTCCCATTGCTTT
The DNA here is from genome assembly GCF_019320065.1 of Cervus canadensis. Lineage (NCBI taxonomy): Eukaryota > Metazoa > Chordata > Mammalia > Artiodactyla > Cervidae > Cervus > Cervus canadensis. The sequence goes on from NC_057413.1 coordinate 14,868,501, forward strand.
AACCAACGTTTTGGCTAATTTAACTCCTTGGTTATTAAAAATGCATACTTAAATCTTAAATACAGATCCTGTAGAGAATAGCCTGTTAAAAAAATAAAATGAATATGCAGTCACAGCTGCAGCAAAAAAAGAGACAGTTGCCCATGAGAGAGAAAATGTATATATTAAGCAAATAACTGAATTAATCAATAATTTCAGAATTGCATGCAGTGTATGAAGTGTTTAGGTGCAAAGACTTAATGACTAGTTTTTGAGGCGTTTTCTATAGTGTTACATCCCCCATAACTCAAATTAGTGTTTATTACCAGTCTTTCATATTGCCAAAATATTTTCATGAATTTGGATTAGAGGCAGCTTGTTCTGGCTTGTTTTGCAACTTTGTTTCAAGAAACAAAGTGATATTTAGAAGATTTTTGTATGTCTCAGAAGCCTTAATTATCTAACTTCTGTTGAAGGAAGACATAAGACCAAGTTTTGCTTCATAGTTTTCTAAGACAATAAAATTTTTTCTACCCAAATTTCATATTACTACATAAGTAATAATGCCTTTCTGGAAATTTGAATCAGTGATTCTTGTATTGGCTGTTAAGTAGCTAGCAATCTGGATCTGCTTTAAATTCAAGAAGACACGACTTGGGACTTCCCCAGTGGTCCAATGGTTAGGACTTCATCTTGCAGTGCACAGGGTGTGGGTTTCATCCCTGGTCGAGAAGCCGAGATCCCCCATCCCTCACAGCCAGAAAACCAACACATAAAATAGAAGCAATATTGTAATAAGTGCAACAAAGACTTTAAAAATGGCCAACATTTAAAAAAAGAAATCTTCAGAAACAATTTTAAAAGACGTGACTTACTGGTCCATAACTCTTTGGGTTGGCGTTTGTTTTGGCTTCTCAGACATTTGCCTGATGGCTCCTATTTTTTTCCTCCCCTCTTTCCGCAGATTGGTCAGAGACAACAAGTGTTAGTCACCGAAGAATCTTTTGATTCCAAGTTTTATGTTGCACACAATCGATTCTACGAGCAGGTAAGAGACACTCCCACGCTCTCAGGATTTCTCCAAAATGAGAAGGAGTTCTGAAAGTAAATCACTTTAAGCAAAAGAGACTTAAAGTAGCAGAGATTCGTGTTGATAGCATTTTGTGGCAGGAAGGCTATTTTATAGCATCAAGCCAGCCAAGCTAACATGGGGCTTATCTTTGTGGCTTAATCTACAAAACATTCTATCCAAAGGAGTAAGTGTGTTTTAGTCCTCATTCGTCTTTGATGGGAGCAGCCTCTGGTGTTGGGGAGTTTAACAGGCAGGTCTGACCACCGCAGCCTCCCACAGCCTGGCACCATGGAGGGAAAAGTTCTGTCCAGGGGACAGGAAGGATGTCTGCACCGGCGACATCAGCCTGGAAGGGCGGGGACTTCCTCTCCCTGTCTCAGCGCTCACACAGGCTTTTGGTTGGTTGTCTATTGGTTGGCTTTTTTAGTTTCAGGGTTTTATTTTTTTGTATTGCCTTTTTTTTTTTTTAACTTCCATCATAATGAAAAGTGCTGAGGGCAAAAGGAAAAGAGTGTGTTCCTTGGACTCAGCTCACATTGTGTGAACAACTTTGGAGACCAGAGTGAGGATCAAGCTAGCTTCACTTTGAGAGTTTTCTTCTAGGCCCACCTGAAGGGACTCCTCAGTCCCTGCCCGTCTAAGGCAACGTGCTTTGCCGCGCCAGCAGCCAGACTTCTAGTTCAGTGTTTGGGATTGCACTTCCCCAGGGGGTAAAGCAATTCAGAAGTGACTAAAGCAAACAATGCCTCCTTCAGGGGCCATTAGCCCTGGCAAGGCAGAAGTGCCATAGGCCCCTCCGGGTTAGAGACACTCCTAGGGGAGAGGGATTCTGTGGGTCATCCCTGGATTATATTTTCTTAATATCAGGTGGGTTTTCCTACTTTTTTGTTCTTCTCTCATCAAATGAGAAGTGGACTTTTTTCCTGAGGATCGTGGCTTGGGAAGGCTCTTCAGGCCAGTATGGGCCACCCCAGTAAGGGATGAGCAAGTGAGGCCCACCGCCTGTGTTAGAAGCAGGGAAGCAGGAGTGGGAGGGGGTTCCAGCATGGGTGTTCCATGTGGACTCATCTCACACCGGGCACTGGGTTCTCAGGGAACAGGGGAGAGCTTTACAAGGCCCAGGCTGAACATGCCCTGTTCAGGCCCCAGTAGAGACTACACTTGAGGTGGTGGTGGTGGTTTAGTTGCTAAGTTGCATCTGACTCTTTGCGACCCCATGAACTGTAGCCCACCAGGCTCCTCTGCCCGTGGAATTCTTCAGGCAAGAATACTGGACTGGGTTGCCATTTCTTCTCCAGAGGATCTTCCCGACCCAGGGACTGAACCCAGGTCTCCTGCATTGCAGACAGATTCTTTACCTTCTGAGCCAGCCAGTTGAGGACTGATCCCAGCCCTCCATGTTTGAGCTGAGCCTTCCCCGTTTTCCATCTCAGTAACTGACTCCAGAGAACCCTCTTCCTCTTCAGGTCAGCCTTCTGCTCAGCTCTCTGGAGGAGCTGGATTATATTTTGGTAGCCTCTTTCCTCTTCTTTCTCTTGCCATCTGGGTTTTTGCCTCAGCAGGGAACTTTTTTTCCCCTTCATTTTAAAGGCGATGGCATGCCTCATTAGCTGTTTCCTCCAATTTAAAGCAGTGGAGCTTTTTCCAATTATTAAAACCGGAGGGGGAAAAAAACACTGAGCCCTTCATTCAGATCAAGGCAGCAGATCAAGGAGAGTTATTTTCCCCCAGAATAGTACCAGATCTCCCAGGGACAGTTTACTCTAGAGATTTTCTTGTTTTATAAAAACTGATTTAAAAGGGCTTTCATATCCTGACACTAAGGCTCTCTTAGTTCATTAGCTTGCCATGAGTAATCCACCACCCAGGTGACCTTTTTCCTATACTTTGATGAAGCAGTGTACTCAGTGGTCATAAAAAATCAAACTCAGAAAGACCAAGATCCAATTTAGCCTCTCGGAGAAACTGGATGTGGAATTTCTGGCTCTCATCTGACTTTTTTTTTTTTTGGTCTCTACAACCAAGCCTATCAAAGATTTCATAGGAATTATTTTTCTACAAAAGATGACCTCCAGAAGTGAAGATTGTATCTAGATATCAGAGTAGACTGCTGGATCAGAATTAGTCTGTTTATTTTAGATTCTGACTTGAAAAGATTGGCAGGTAGCTCCAATTCTGAAATAGAAGTGTCAGGGAGAACAGAATACATACGGGCTACCCGTAAGTCCCAGAGGAGGGAAAACATTTGCTGGAGGTAAACAAGTACCTTGATCTGCAGTCTCTAGTGGAAAGAGACCATCTGACAGGTTCCTGTGAGCCAGCCAAAGTACCCTTCAGAGGAGCTGGTTCTGTGTGGACGCAGAACTAGCAAATAACATGCATTTTATAACAGAGCGAAAGAAATGATGGAAACCATCAGTTAAAGAAGTCATTTAGCTCCAAACACCAAGGTTTGAACTTTGGCAAAGGGGGCTGTGAAATGTTCTTCTCCCCCCAAGACAGCAGGCATGTACATACACACACACACACACACACAGACACACACACACACATGCAACCAAACGTGGAGACCTCAATTTAAAAGTGGCTGCTTAAATCATGACTCTGACAGTGAACTTGGAAGGTTCCAAACGTATGAGGGCTTCATCGGTGTTGTCCCAGTTTTCTTCATTGCCTGAGATCAGCCAAGAGCAGGATATCAAAGGCTGTTCAAAAGTAACTGGCAGATGCCTGAGGGGTTCCGAGCATGCCTTCCACGTGCCTTAGAACCACAGCCATCCTTCGAGGAGTGAGCACTGTCTGCAGCCCACCCCTCCCAGAAATGCCCTCCTTGTCTGCTAGATACCCAGATTTTTGAGCATCTGGAAGATAGAGCCCACTTAAGATGGGATCTCCGAAGAGAAAAAGGACATTAAGGGACAAGTGAGGAAATTTACATAAAGTATAGAGTTTAGTTAATAGTAATACATCAATACTTTGTCCACCTCAAGAGCCGACTCATAGGAAAAGACCCTGATGCTGGGAAAGATTGAGAGCGGGAGGAGAAGGGGATGACAGAGGATGAGATAGTTGGATGGCATCACTGACTCAATGGACATGCATTTGAGCAAGCTGTGGGAGATCGTGAAGGTCGGGGAAGCCTGGCGTGCTGCAATCCATGGGTTCACAAAGAGTCAGACACAACTTAGTGACTGAACAACAACAATGCATCATTATTGGCTTATTAATCGTGACAAATGTATCATACCAACGTCAGATGTTAATGAGAGGGAAATTGCGCCTGGGGTGTGTGAGCTGTCTGTGCTATGTTAACAGTAATTCTGTAAATCTCAAACTGTTCTAAAATAAAATTTTATTTTTAAAAACTAACTCTTCTGTCATTTTTTTTTCAGGTTTTAGTGCCAAAGAACCCCACATTCATGGGGAAAATGGTTGAAGTGGACATTTATGAATCAGGAAAACATTTTATGAAGGGGCAGCCAGTTTCGGACGCCAAAGTATACACGCCATCCATCAGCAAACCATTAGCAAGAGGAGAAGTCTCGGGTTTAACAGAGGTGGGTAAAAGTGGCCTTCCTCTCTGCCCAGCTAGTAAAAAGGCAGCTGTGGAATCTCTGCGATTTCCAACCATGTTTCTGTTATCTTGTACAGTTCCCATTTTATATATGCATGAGGCTTTAATCCTTTCTGACAGATTGAAATCCGAATTAGAAAGATGCATTTTTTGCTGATGCCTATAGCTTTGCTTCTCTGCCTGCGGAGGGAGGAAGCTCTTTCTGCTTCTAGGCTAGAGGCAGAGGGCAGAAGCCATTATTTCCAGGTGAAAGATTTAACACCAAAGATGATCTGATCCAGTGTGTTTCTGTGTCAGTAGATCCTGAGTGGAAGCGGGTAAGGAAAGGATCATTTTCATGCTTTGCGAAGATGATTATAATATAGTAAAAAAAAACAAACAAACACCTACCTGCAGTTAAACAGGCATTAAACCGTGTCAGTGTATGTGGTCATGGTGCCTTTCTCTAGGGTGTTAGCTGAGTATCTGCTTTAGTCATGTGGAGTGAAAATTAAACATTTTTTTTTCTTTGTATAGAAAAGTAACCTGACCCCTATTTTATACCTTGGTAAATATGGCTGTTTGCCAGGCTCTCTCTTACATTTCATTGAGCTACAGCTGTAAAAGCTGATGGAGTGTGAAATGAAAATGTGTATCACGTTTCTAAGCATCATTTGATGTCCTTTCTTCAACACAATTGTTAAGTGCTCCAAAAAAAATAAAAAGTAGAGCAATGACTTAACATTCAGAAAAATGATGAGTGATATTTATCTGGCTGTATAACTCCAGTTTTGTTTTAGTAGATGTATTATCTGCCCCCCACCCACCCCACCCCAAAGAGATGGCAAAGGCATGCTAATTAAATGTTAGGAATAGTGACAAAGAAGGTCGTATTATCTACATTCTTACCTATTGTGATGACAGTCTCTGAAACCCGAAAGTGAGTGACACTTCTCACAAGCTTGACAAGGACGTGAAGACTCTGGGGATGCAGCCCTCTGACTGAGGACTCTGTGGGTTCAGCCCTCTGACTGAGGACTCTGTGGGTGCAGGCCTCTGACTGAGGACTCTGTGGGTGCAGCCCTCTGACTGAGGACTCTGTGGGTTCAGCCCTCTGACTGAGGACTCTGTGGGTTCAGCCCTCTGACTGATACCAAGTGATGGATGGGAAGACTCTGTGGGTGCAGCCCTCTAACTGATACCGAGTGATGTCGGCCAGCTTTTGTCGAAACCCTGCCAATTGTGTCAGCCTACTTGACCAGGAGTGAACTCTCCAACTTGATAAGCATAGAAATTAATGCTTTCTGTTGTTTAGAAAAAAATCATACATCATACTGGGGGTTTGGATGGATGACCAGGAAGGAGCAATGAAATCCAGCATTTAAATTATATTGCTTTTGATATGTTAGGTAATACTTCAGAAATTTTTCAAGCAAGTGACTTTAAAAAAAAAAAAAAACTCTTTTTCCTCATGGTCTGTTTTACAAGGTTGATTTTAAATTGCCACAGTGAAAAGGATTTTATGGCAAATAGCAGCAGTGGCCAGAGTGTTATTTCAAAGAAACCTGCCTGATTTAATTCCTTCATGTATGCCTATCAAAATTGCTGGTATTTTAAAACATCACATTATAATTATATACAAATGAGGAAAAACAGCACCCTTTCATTGGTTCCTTCACTGGAATGTTACTTTCTAAGAGGGCAGCCCCATTTAAATGCCATGGGCCAGCCTTTTCTATTCTCCTCTGCCTCCCTCCAGCCTGGGAAATGGTGTCATCAGCTCCCCGACCAGCCCTCCTCTGGGCTGGGTTGACCCTAAAGTCCTATGTGAGATGAGGATAAAGGTCATTTGACTGCTGGCCCTTCTGCCCCTCTAGGAAATATAGGTTGATCTCAGGCATGAGGCCAAAGGGTTCAGAATATTGATTTGTGCATTTACATTAAGGGGAACATCCGGCAAGCCCTTTATCACCATTTGTGACTTCATGTAAATTAATGAACAGAGCTTTCCGCTTCATTATTTGTCTGCTTTTAAAGATATGCCAAACTCGGGGTTCAAAAAGCCTTCTTCAAAAAAGCATTTGTCCTGGTGTTACAAATGTTTTTGCTGATGATATGAACCAAAATAGATTAAACAGAAGAACAGCTTCCATTTTTATAGGATTTAGAGGAAGGCGATAGAGGTTATAATCCTGCCTCAGACATTTTGAGCTCTGATAAAGGTGCTGGAACTCTTCAGTGAAAAAATGAGCTTCACTCTGTGGATGAAATGTGACCCTGGGGTCAGATAGACCTGAGTTTGCATCTCGACTTGTCAATTTACCCCTCTGAGCTTTGGTTTAGTCTGTTAAATGGGGATAATCATTTCTTTCATGGGGTTGTTGAAAGGAATGCATTCAATAGTGTATGTAAACCACCTAAAACTAGGCTTGGGACATAGTAAGTAGTTACTAAGTGGTTATCTCCCCTTTCTGCTAAATCTAGCTGCTTTAGAAACAGCAGACTCTGAAGATGACCTTTGGTTGTTAATTAGTTAGCTGTGATTATGCAGTGCACATAATCTGGGGGTGGGGGGGGGGGTTGAGCGCAGAGTGAATTTCTCTGATAGGGTAATCTATTCAGTGCCAAAGAAACTAATCCCATCAGAATTTCTATCTTCTTAAATTTTCTTGGCTCTTCCTGAGTTTTTCTACAGTAAATGCTTCCTCCTCGTCACATTATAAAGAAATCTAGAAAAGCCAAAACATCTAAAGCAAAATACTGTTAAAAAAAAAAAAGTGTTTCCCATAGTAAATGTGTTTCCTTAATTGAGAATATTATGATTATTCTTTAAGTCTTTAGTCCTACGCTACTTTGGCCTTATTTTGTTTCACTTTAGGCACCACTGACTTCTGATAAAACTGGGAGAGGTACAACAGACTGGGGGAATGCACAGGCCAGGTGGGAGTTACGAGATCTGGATCATGGGATTCTGGCCTCTGCAGTAATAGACTCTGTGACCTTCTGTACATCACTTAGGTTCTCTGGACCTCTGTTGTCTCTAAGACTCTGTGTTTGAAATATTTCATCTGACAAAAACAGATTGAATGCCTACCCTTTGGCAGGACTTTGAATTCTGTAAATATTAATAGAAATAAGGCCTACTTATTTTCAAACAATGATAGTTATATAAATACCCATAGCATGGTGGAAAAGGAAAGCGTCTGTAGAGTCAAAAGGTAACTGTCCTCTAAGAAATTATATTCTAATAAAAACAGCATATAGTAACATTTTTTAATCGTTATTGCTATTCCTCTTTTCAGTTTGGTTAGAGGAATACAAGAAGAAGAGGAGACTAGGATAGAGAGACAAATTTCTCTGATTATTTTTAGAGAAGATGGGAGCCAAAAATGCTACCTCTAACCAAATAGGGAACATTTTTGAATAAGTATTCTTTAAGGATAATTAATTTCAGGAAAACAAACAAAAAAAAACTATGTAATAGTTATCCTGCGGAAAGCACTATAGGGCTCAAAGGGGTAAAAACATAAAGGACAGATCGTGCATTTTTCTCTGGACACTGTCAGGCAGCTTTGTTCTTAGGATGAAGAAGAGATGGGAGAAAGCAGAGGAAATGTACATTTTCATAGATGTTCTATGATAGTTGGAGAAGGAAACGGCAACCTACTCCGTAGTCTTGCCTGGAAAATCCCATGGACGGGAAAGCCTGGTAGGCTACAGATCATGGGGTCACAAAGAGTTGGACATGACTAAGTTGGACACGACTATGATAATGATTCTCAAGTGTGGTCCCCAGATTTGCAGCATCAGCGGTATATGGGAACTTGTTATAATGCAAATTCATGGGCCACAACCCAAAACTGAACCAGAAACTCTGGGAGAGGGACCTAGTCCTCTGTTTTTTTTTCAGAGGCTGTCTAGATAATACAGATGTACACTGAAGTTTGAGACCCACTTTTCCAGGAAAATGGTGCTGAAGTGGGGGAGGAGTGTTTGATATTTGTAAAAGCGGTTTTACTATTTTAATGTAGTAATACCAGACTTTTTGTATACCAGAGCGAGCTTACACTAGGTACAAAAAGAGGGAAAAAAGGATGAGAAAATGTACAGTGTTAGCCGTCTTCCCCTTGTTCTATGAGGTGTTTGAGCTGTGAGTCTGCCTTAGGAATACCAGGTAATGTGAGCATTGCTGCTTCTTGTTAAGACGAGCCAGATTCACTGCTGATGTTCATCCTCCTTCTGTGGCCCCTGTTATCACACACCACTTGAATCCTCCCATTGCTTAGATCCACAGTCAAGAAGTCAGAGCTATTTTGTGCCTTGAAAAAGAGAGAAAAAAATAAAATTCTCTCCTAATTCTAAACTTAGAAGTAGGCAGTTTTCCTCTTTTTAGGTTTCTTTATATTTGTAAAGAATCACTTTAAAGAAAGAAGAGGCAGGGTAACTTCTGAAAAGAGCTTGAGACTTGGAGTCTGTCAGGTGTGGATTCAGATCACAATTCCCACAATGGTGTACAGCACACCTTCTTCAGTCAAGTCTCTCCATCTGTAAAATGGAGATAAGTGATTTGCAGAAGATTAAATTAGATAATGTGGACAACATACCCGCTGCATAATATGTATGTTAGTATTCGATAAAGGGATGCAGTAAGTATTCCTTAAAAAATCAGTGATTTAATGGCTTTTATTTTAATGTCTTTACTGTTCTAAGTGGTACATTGCTTCCATTGGTCTCCGCCACCCAGCACAGTATAGCAAATAAGAATATGGATTCTGTATTCTGATCATCTGCATTTGAATCCCTGTTTTACCATAAGAAACACAGCTTGGGCCACTTATTCAACCTCTTTCCCACTTAGTTCTTGCCTCTAGAACTGGGGAATAATAATAGTCCCCACTTCATAGGATTTCCAGAGAAATGATTCAGCAATCAATAAATGTCAGCTCCTGTCACAGTAAATGTTGGTCACTGATAATTAATAATAACTATCATTATAATTTGCACCACATGCTAGGGCATCATTTTACTTTAGGCAATGAAGTTAAAAATTGCACAGTCTTGTATCATCGCAAACATTGTGCTCATCAGCCATTGATCTCGTACAGAATGGCAGATGAAACCAGATCGATTTAAGGGTTCCTCCACACAGAGAGAATGACAGATTCCCAGAGAGAGACTCATAACAATCTTACAACACTGACTGTTCTTACTGCCAGGCGTTTCTTTCTCTTATTCCTTACACCGCCTTTTAAAGAAGAATATTCTAGAATGGAGACCAGGACCAGCCCTGTTTCTCACAAGGGAAGGCAAGGCTGCCCCAGGGTCCCCGGCTGTCGCCTGTTTCTCATCTGCCGGGACTTTGATCCTAGTAATGTATTCACTTGAGCGGTCAGATAGCCCAGCACCAACACAGCCGACTGCCCGCAGAGAGGAAGCGGGAGTTTTAAAGGGTGGCGTGGTTTGCCTCATTACCAGACAAAGGGCCAGCAGGATACTCAGGTGTACTGAGTTTTATGTACAAACTATACTATATTTTCAGAGCTTTGACCCTTAGAAAAGCATCGTTAAAATGCTTTCCTCTCCATCTAACATTCATTTCCAATACCACTGAAGTAAAAGGGTCTATTAGTTCAGGGCCAGATTTGAAAGTGCATGAAAACTGCATTCATGAGGTTAAGAAATGGCTTAATAATTAAGTTAAAACAGTTGAAAGTAGATCTAATTTCAAACAGATCAGCTAACCGTGTTAGAAGCAAATGAGGGCGTGTTCCTTCCTATTTTTCCTTCCATCCCCCAAGATGCTGGCTCTAATCCCAAAGCAGTTTTCCCTAGCTTTTTTTTTTTTTTCCTTTCCTTTTTAACTTCATATAAAATTGAATTCTTCATTGCCCACATGTTAAATCGGTGTCACAGTGAAAACTGTAGCACATTGAATATTCCATTTCTTCCTTTCTTGTGGCTTCTACTTAGTTTCATTTGTAGATCTGTTAGGGCGTATTTGGGTTTCACAGTCTGGATATATAGCTTTTATTCTGTGCTCTTGAGCTGAATTTTTTTGGGGATTACAGCCTAACTTATATGACTATGTCAGTTCAAAAGGCCTTTAGTATGTTAGCAGTGCCTTCCACTCTCCAGTTTGAGTACCATCCACAGTATGGTCAGAGCAAGCAGAAGCTAAACAATTAGCTTTCATTTCACTTGTATCACTAACTGTGCAATCACTCATGATCATATTCCCCCTCCCGAGGCTTGTGGCCGGGGCATGGTGAGGGGAACTGCATGCATCAAGGAACTGACTCTACCTCAGTGATGATAATAATAGCTGCCATTTACTGAGCCTCTACTGTGTGCTGAGGGTTGAGGCTTCTTACCTGTGTTACCTCTACTTATTATTCCAGCCTGGATCGGAGCAGCAAGAACACTCACAGTGTTCTTGACACGGCTGTGCATACTCACGAAGAGGGATCCTAGGGTGGGACTGGGTCCTCTGCATCCTCTGCCCACATGTGGGGAAGCAAGTGCAAGGGGCAGTGGGCTCGAGGCAAAGGCGCGGGGCAGGCTCCCGAGCCTGAATGACTCACACGTTCAACCCACAGGTAATGCCTGGCCCTAGGATATGTCTCAGCACTTATTGAACGTGTTATCCCAGCACTGGACTGCATATTGGAGATAGAAGTAATAAATATGGTCTTAGCTTCTGAGGAGATTTTAGTCTGGATGTTCTTCTGGTAACGCTGTGTTCTGTTGTGACCCTTGTTGGGGGATTGGAGTGAGAGAGAGGGTCCTGTGGGTGTGCACTAGCTCCCCAATGTGCCGTCACTGCTCTGGTGATGCCCGTTTCATAGGTGGTGCTCACCAGATCTAAGGTGTGCAGGGCTGCTCTTTGGTGCTCTCGTTTGGACTATGTTCCTTTCCTTTCAAAAGTCTTGAGCTTTTTACTCAGGCATCAGTGAGCAGTGCCGAGTATGATCACTTCTCGGTTTGTCTGGGACGGTCCTGGTTTACACCCGCTGCCGCTAAGTCACTGCAGTCGCGTCCGACTCTGTGCGACCCCATAGACCCACAGTCCTGGTGTAATTAATAACAGTGCCCTTTTTTCATTCTCTGAGGGGTCCTCGTTTGGATGATAAATTAAGTGGTCCTCCGATCAGTCTGTAAAGTAGGTCCAGCACTATCCCAGTCACTGCTTGGGGTCAGAAGTCTAAGGTGTGATCCTTGCCCTCAAGGAGATGGAAGTGTAGTTGGGAAAGGCAGGCAGGTGCTTTTTGAACAAAACCTGTAAATATAAGGTGACAAATGAGATGATGGCAGATCATAGAAAGTGGAAGATGGGAGACCTTTGTAGAGTTGAGGGATCAGTGAACATATGGATCAGGGTTCTCTAAAGACGGCAGAAAACAGTTAAACAGAAAGGGGTCTAAAAAGGGATACTGAACAGTTCACAGAATAATTAGAAGGGCTGCAGAGCAGAGTCCTTGCTAAGTTTTCCAGAAATAAGACCCAAACCACATAGAAGCTGCTGGTAAGAGATGTTGCCTCTGCCCCTCTTGCCCCAGCAAGACAGAAGCCCCAAGCTCCTGTCTACTGCCCCACGAAGCTTGCTTCACAATCCAGGTCTCAGACCTGTTGCATCTGAGTGTAGAACCAGGGCCTCAGATTTGCACCAGAAGGACAGAGGAGCATGGGAAGATGGAATGTGTTTCCTGGAATCTGTATCAGTGAGGTGGAATTTACAGTGTGGAGAACACCAGTGTGATGAGGGTATTCACACAGTTCTCACCACAGAGGGTGTCATGGGTCTGATGGGATTAGAACTGGACTGGAAGGTAAGAAGGACTTAATCAGGCAAGTGAAGGAGAAGATTCTTCTCAATGCCAAAGGAACATAAGTCAGAGACAGAATGAGCAGGAATGAATTTGTCTTTCTTTGGGCATCTGTAAGTAGACGTCGGCAGTTGGGCGCAAGTGTATAATAATGTTCATTGTAAAGAGTGGGCCTCTGGGCTTTGAAGTGAAGTAGCAGATTATATTGGGTTTACCAGGGGGCTCAGTGGTAAAGAATCCACCTGCCAATGCAGGAGATGCAGATTTGATCCTTGGGTTGGGAAGATCCTGCGGAGAAGGAAATGGCAACCCACTCCAGTATTTTTGCCTGGGAAATCTGATGGATAGAAGAGCCTGATCAAAAAAAGAGTCAGACATGACTTAGGACCAAACAACAATAACAACAGCATATTACACTGGGTTGACTAAACAGCTCATTTGGGTTTTTCATAAGATGTTACAGGAAAACCTGAATGAACTTTCTGGCCAACCCAATGCAGTAAAGCACATGTATTAGTCTATGTAAGTTAGGCTGTGCTACCGTAACACATTAACCCTGAAATCTCAGGCTTAACACAGAAAAGGTTTATTTCCTACTCTTCACTGCAACACATCTAGTACCATTTATTGGATGATCTCGAATCAGGGTTTGTCTGCTCTACACAGGCACTCAGGGACCCGGATCAACTGCCTGGAGAGCCAGCTCTTCACTGCCTCAGCACAGGAGGGGCGTAGGGTATTTCTGTTTATGTCCATTGGCCAGAAGTATTCACGTGGCCTAGAGTTTAGGAGATACACACTTCTGCATGAATAAGATAGGAAGGAGTACTGGAAGTTTCTGCCATGCACGTTGGAAGGTTTTTCAGCACGAGTGTCATGGTGAAGGTTGCCTGTGTGAGCCAAGCTCACAGGGGCAGGGCCGCCCTGTCTGCTCCGTTCACCGCCAGCTTTGGGTCATAGCACGGAGCCTGACTCAGAGCTGGTGCTCTGTACACATTTGTTGAATGAACTTGACTCTCCCTGATACGCATGGTAGGAGGGAGGGTTTCTTGACCAGAGGCAGGAGGTTAACAGTGCATGATAGGTTGATAATCTTCAGTTCCTTCAACTTAGGACATTAGTATATTCTTCAAAGGCTAAAAAAAATCGCAGTCAAGCCACCCAACCTGCTCTTTGAAGTCATTTGACATCTTGATAAGCAGATTGCAAAAGCCTCTTTTAAATTGATAATAATCTTGCGAGTTTAAATTCTTTTCATGGAAACTGTAACGATGAGTACCTTACAGCCAGGCATGCTTCTAACCATAAATTTTCAGCCAGTTTCTCCTGTTGTCTTCAGAGTACTAACTTTGAGTTGTGCCTAAAATAATAGAACCATGAATACCTTTTGTTTTGTAGCATAATTTGCCACGTTTTATATTTAAAGGGCTTCAGAGAAAGAAATTCTCTCCTGTCCCTCAACCTCTGCGATGCCATTGTATAAAATTACTGAGAAACATAAATGTACAAGCCATGTGTCAAGTCAACATTTATCTGGTAGGAAGTCAACTTGTAAAAGTAAGATCTGGTAACTTTCAAATTTGCCACCACTTGAGAAAGAAGTCCAAAGGACAAAAAAATAAAAGCCAAAAAACACACTGGAGATTTACTTAATCAAGGTCAGCATTTTCCTTCTGGAGGCCTCTGGCTCCTGGGGATTCTTTCTTGCAGATATTTACACTGAAAGACTAGTATATCCCTCAAGCACATTAACTTTGTGATCTGTCTACAGAGATTTGGGATTTTGGTTCTGTCCCTTATAACTGTGTGATCATTGACTGGTTACTTACCATCTCAAGGTGTTTCCTCTTCTATAAATTGAGGGTGATAGAGTCTATTCAATAGAGTAATTCTGGCAATGAAATGAGATAATGCATGGGGGGTCCCAGTGGTGCTGGCACGGAGGAAGGGATCTGTGACTACGTGGTACAAGACTGGTGGCATGCTGATGATCACTGGAGATTGATTTGGGCCCGGTTAACTGAGACGCTAATATCACATCCATGACATATATACCATGAGAAGAGGAGGTGGTCATTGGCCTTTTCAGTAATAATTATAACTGCAAATGCGTTTTTAAAAGTACAGTTAACTAGGGTGAAACAGATCACCAGCCCAGGTTGGATGCATGAGACAAGTGCTCGGACCTGGTGCACTGGGAAGACCCATAGGCATCGGGTAGAGAGGGAGGTGGGAGAGGGGAGCGGGATGGGGAATACATGTAAATCCATGGCTAATTCATGTCAATGTATGACAAAAACCACTACAATATTGTCAAGTAATTAGCCTCCAACTAATAAAAATAAATGAAAAAAAATTAAAAAATTTTTATAAAAAGAAAAAAAAAGTATAGTTAAATACCTAAAATAAATACTTTGTGATCATGTTTCTAAGTTTCCCCTTTTCATTGACTTTGAGTGCTATTTCTTTTCTGCTCTTCTTCAGATGATGTCAGTTCCTCTGAACTGTCAAAAAGCATCCAGGGTATAGGATAGTGTTACTTGCTACAGGCTTTTTTTAAAAAAATATTCTTGTAGGAGGTGGTTTTCCATGCTCTGTACTGTATAATCTGATAATAAACACAAACAATCTGCCTAATTGGTCTCCCTGTTTTTACCCTCTATAAAAGTCAGATCATCTCTCTTTTGCTCAAAACCATCTAGGATTCCATGACCTAACATATGTACCCAACAGAATTAAAAGCAGGCATCCAAATAAATACTTGTTCTGTTTGTATGCCAATTGTATTGTATACCAGTGTTCATAGCAGCGTTATTCACTATAATCAAAAGCTGAAAACAATCCAAGTGTCCATCAACAAATAAATGAATTAAACAGAATGTGTTTGATATGTTGATATATATACATGCAATGGAATTTTGTTCAGCCATAAAAAGAAATGAAGTTCTGATACATGCTACCACAAGGATGAACCTTGAAAACATTATGCTAAATGACCCGTCAGACACACAAAAAGCCAAATATTACATGATTCCACTTATATACAAGATCTAGAAAAAGCAGAGCCTCTCTCTGTAGAGCCAGAAAGTAGATTAGAGGTTGTCAGAGGTTGTGGGTACAAGAGTTGTTTCTTAATGGTTGTAGGGTTTCTGTTTGGAGTGATGAAAAAGTTTTAGAGACAGTGGGGATGGTTGTACACCATGGCAATCATAGTTGCCACTGATCTGTACACTTAAAAATGATTCAAATGGTAATTTTTATGTTATATATATATCTCATCACAAATTAAAAAGAAAAAAAGTCTAGGGTTTCCCATGACACTCAGAATGGAAGCCAAAGGCCCTGTTGTGACCTCCAAAGCCTTGTGCCTTGCACACTCCGCTGGTCTCTCCACCTTATTATCATCGACCTCTTCCCCGTCGAACCCGCTGAGCCAGCCCCCAGCTCACGCCGCTCCTTGGATGTGAGCACACCCAGTTTGCTCCGTCCAGAGGGCCTTTCCGCTTGCTTGTCCCTCCACGTGGAGCATGCTTCTCTTAGATGCCTGTGTGACATGTCTGTCGGCTCCTCCATTCAGCTCGCTGCTGAAATAGCACCTTATCCACGAGGCTTCCTGAGGAGCCCTCTGTAAAATAGTTACCCCCACCTTCCGTCAGACCTAGTACCCACTGTGCTTACTCTGCTTTTCTTGATGGTACACCTTACCATCAGACATAGCAAATATTTACGTGTTTGTCTCTAACTAATACAACAGGAGTCCCATCCATGAGGGCTGAGCTGTTCTGCTTTGTTCACGCCTTTGGCCTGAATTTCTGAAATAGTGCCTGCTCACTCGGTGTCTCTTGAATGAATGAATGAATGAATATATTTGTGCTGTTAGGATAGCCCTTACCTCATTGATTCTAAAACCATATATCCAGCAGCACTGAGGATAATACTTAGGATGACAGAGTTGATTGTGACAGCAGGTAACATCACCCATTTTTTTTGTTGTTCTTATTGTTTAAAACCCAAACATCTGCCAAAACACTCTCATGGTGACCTATTTGGACAAAATCCTTAAGAGTAATTATTTTGAGTTGAATTGATTAAAGATTAACTTTAAGGCACTCAATTGTTATGTTCATCTGCACCCCAGTTTCTCCATGTAAGAAGGAGGATGGTTTCGATTGTGGTTTAAGAGATTATGGAAAGGACTTAATTGTCAACGAAGCATTTTGACCCAATTCATCCCTTCTTTTTCTTTAACTTTACCACACCTGTGGAGCAGTTTGCTTATTTCCAGCCAATAATTTGGAATAGATGAGTTCTGATTTCTGCTACTGTCATGAACATTGTAATCCCAGGCTTCATAGTTCTAAGCGAGCCTCTTGGAGTGGAGGGGTGTGTGTGTGTGTGTGTGTGTGTGAGTACACATCTGTGGCTGATATTTAGTAAGCAGAAGAGAGAACTGTACTATTAATTTTGAATCTGACTCTCTACCCTACCCTGCTCCTTACTTTGGTAAGTGTAAGAAGTTGAAAATAAGGAAAGTATAGGTTTATTTGAATGGACATTTGGTGCTAAGATTAAGAAGGTCAAAAAAGGTGAAAGCGTTCAAAGAGAAGGCCACAATGGAGGGCTGAGAAGGCAGCGAGACTCGGTAGTCACCTCCATTCATCCCTTCTTCCTGGGACTCTCTCAGCAGAGTGCCCATTAGGGATGCTCGAGTGAAGACGTGCCTCCCTAAGTTTATATTTTGGGGATTAAATGCAGTTACGATAGAGATAATTTTCTGCTATGAAGATAATTTTATATTTCTAAGCAAACTTTTCAAAATTAGGAGATCTTGAATTTCTTTTCCAATCGTGTACTGCACTGCATAATGTATATTTTAAGACAGTTTCCTTGCATTGATCACATATTTGGTTTCGATAGATTTTCTGTGTAGGCCATATGTTCAGGCTCAGTTAAAAAAACATTCTAAACTCTAATTTATCTTGAGTTATAAGATATCAAACGATTTTTCCTTCCTCCCTGTTAGCTTCCACTTCAAGCTGTAACAGTGCCTCTGGGCCATGAGAAGATTTACACACAAGAAATATTTTGAATTCGTTAAGAGAAGTTCAGAGCTTAAGAGTTGTTTTCAGATCTCTTGAGTAGGATGAAATGCGATCTTACAGGAAATAATTAGGTGATGGGCAGATGCCGAGCTTTGGTTTTGATATGATTATGTATCTTTTTTTCACTTGGTGCCCCTCAAGTCAGCAGGTCGGGCACCTAACAAGCGGGGGTCACCGAGACCACACAGGGGCACATCAGATCTATTCCTTTGGTGGACGTCAAGCTAGAATTATTCAGAGTAGAATCTGAAATGCATTTGATCCTATGGTAGATAGTTTAATAATTTATGTTTGGCCTTATTAGCAAAGCCATGTGTTTACTCGATCACCAAAATAAGATGAAAAAAACTAAGATCATAGTGAGTTTTTTAAGTGTGTATGTGGTCCAGTTGAAAACATTTTCCTTGCAGTTTTAATGATCTGATAGCAAGTACACATTTGAGGTGAGGGGGAGGGGAAATGACACATGAAGAATGGCTGATTTAGAATTGCTCATGCCCCAGAGTGGCGCCCAAAGGCTGATAGTACCGTGCTGTCATCTTGTAATTGCAACAGAGGTTTTCCAATGTCAGTTTTCTCCCAGAATAAATAAACAGGTGTAATAGAGTCCCAGTTTCATTTGTTGACCCTCTTACATGATGATGTACCTATAACACTAATGGACTATACGTGTAGCGTTCTTTCCGGAGACTGCAAGAGCTAGAAAATGCTCCCATGTTTGGTTTGGAGATAGTGAACCCTCTTAGTGACATGGTATTAATATGCTCCCAATTAGAGAAATGTCTCGAAGAATAGTGGAGAAAGGTACCTTGGCCCCAGTAATCCCGTCTGTCCTGGCATCAGATAATGACACAAACACAGGGACGAGGTTGTCTGTTCGTCCAGGAAGGGGGACTGGCACATGGAATGCCGTCTCTGGGCCCTGGCAGCACCTGCAGGTGGCAGGGGCTGAAGAATTCATTTAGAAGCTGCGCTGCAAGATGGGGAGACAGGTGGCAGCTCTCTTACAGGGATGTCTTTTATTTGCGCAGAACCAGACCAACTGTTCCTCATTAAAACACATTTTGCAACTTGTTCTAATGTGAGCAGATTAGGGACGTGTGCATGTCACCCGTGCAGAGAAAACCCAATGACAGACCATCCACCGGTCACGTTTACGGAGTCTCAGCGTGGCTCAGAGCCGCAAGACAGATCATGTGAAATCACCGGACCTGAGGCTGGTTTTCCCGGAAAGGCATTCTGTAGGGAAACACAGAATAACACCATTACCTCCCTGTGAAGTGGACAGACTCACTTTGGTAGGAATCTTGATACTGGCGGTTGTTTTAATAATTAAGCAGTGCCTTGATTTTTCTCATTTCTTTGCGTTGCATTATAAGTGCATCTCTGGTGTGTAACTACCAAGCTAGACTTAATATGACTAAAGCCATGCCTCTCCCCTCGTTCCCCATTTACACCTACTCTATAAACTGGGCAAGTACTTCAAGTTGGGAGAAACTCATGTTAACTTCTTCACTGATTGGTTGGGAGAATTAAAGGAGAGATGGCCTGGAGAATAAAAACATGTGCTGGACACTTGGGGAATGTTCCAGAAACACTGCTTCTTCTCCTTAGTGTTTTTACACAGAGCTTACCTTCCGCCTGTCTTGCTGGATCCTTATGCCTCTGGTTCTGCATCCATGTCTCACTTTATAAATGTTTTTGGTGAAAAGGAGAAGGAAGTTGGAGTTGACTGTGACTTGGTTCCTTCCTTTTTAGTTTCCTTGAAAATAGCACCACAACAATATTAGATATTGGAGGAAAGTGTTATCTGGTTCCTGAAGTTTCTGAACATCAAAATTGTTTTGGTTTCTTGAGGTTTTTTTTTTAGTATATATTCATGGTTCTATTCTAATAGATTTATTACTTTAATAGGATTTGATAAGCTACACCTTTGAAAATTCGTAGAATATGTTTAAGAATTTGGATGTAAGTATGTTTAGAAATTAATCAGTGAAACAGTGAGATTTACAAGGAGGAAAGATCATGTTAATTAAAGTTAACACTTTCTCAATATGTCCTTAATCTACTATGACTAGATAAATACATGAATCTTTTTGACTGAGCAAAGGTCATATCCTGCTTTGTTTCTATCTGTTTTGTAAAGGCACTTCTAAATGGAATTTGACTTCTTAAGAATTATAAATCTGAGCGTTGATGTTTGGTTATAGTAAATAATAAAATTTCTTGTATTTGTTATAATATAGCTTGAGAGAAACAAGTGTGTCTTGAATTTCAAGAGTTAATAACTCTGAAAATGTTTAAGAGGTTTATGGAAGGTTCAAGCCTTCTGTTTACTTTCCAGAACTATTGACTATGCCGAGTTTTTCTTCTCTAAAGTCAGTTATGTGCATTATTCTATGCACATGTGTGTGTTTAAACTTTATCTTGCTACTGGTTATTTATCATCACTTCACCTATAAGCACTTTTTTTCAGTACAGCATGGAAATACTATATACATTATTTTCTATCTGTGACTGCTGCTTCTGACTGTGGAAACTTCAATAGTTGTGCATTTGCATGTTAGAGGAACTTGGACTTTATGAGAAAGTCCTTATATTTCCTTTATTTCCAAATTACTTTTCCTTCAGTATCCGAGTGGTAATTGACAATTGAAATGTACAAAGCTACACTGTAATTGGCTACCAATTACTCTGTCATCTGAGAAAATTTTTTTCAATCATATTTAAAAACATATCATCAGATTCTTTTAATCAAGATCATGAATTGGTACAGAGTGAAGACTTGGAGGCTCAGATGGTAAAGAATCCACCTGCAATGCGGGAGACCTGGGTTTGATCCTGGGGTCAGGAAGATCCCCTGGAGAAGGCAATGGCAACCCATTCCAGTATTCTTGCCTGGAGAATTCCATGGACAGAGAAGCATGACGGGCTACAGTCCATGGGGTCACAAAGGGTCAGATACGACTGAGCAGAGATAATAACAGAAGCACAGCGTGGTAAAGACAGGCTGCATTTTCTCTCTGCTGCCCTGTTGTCAAGCTCACCTTGATCTCAGAGAGAGTGGCAGGTCAGGGGGCTTCTTGTGGCTGTGGAGGGATGCCACTGCACTTCCATATGCTCCTGTGACGCAGCCTGTCCCTCCAGGACAGGAGAGTGCTGAACATAACAGGGTCAGTTACGTTCAAATGTGTTCAATGTTTGCGTGGGAGCGGAAAAAAACATCGGTGCCTGAGAAAGAATGACTAAGGCAGACCCAGCCCCAGGTAATATACAATAGTAGTTTAATAGGTGCCATTTCTGTTTTGAGCATAATTTTATGGCAAATGAGTTGGAAGGAGCAGAGGAAAAATTTTTATGAAACTCTTGTTAACAGTCAAAGGGATTTTTTTTTTCAGACTCGGAGCACAAATACTTTACCTATTCTTGTAGCTTTGTGAAGCAGAAGGTGTTACAAAGTGAAAGTCGCTCAGTTGTGTCCAACTCTTTGTGACCCCATGGACTATACAGTCCATGGAATTCTCCAGGGCCCAGAATACTGGAGTGGGTAGCCATTCCCTTCTCCAGGGGACTTCCCAACCCATGTTTCCCAGATTACAGACGGATTCTCTACCAGCTGAGCCACAAGGGAAGCCCGAGAATACTGGAGTGGGTAGCCTATCCCTTCTCCAGCGGATCTTCATAAAACCAACGAAACAGGTGGCTCAGTGGTAAAGTATCCAGCTGCCGGCACAGGAGATATGAGAGACGTGGATTTGATCCTTGGATGAGGAAGATCCCCTGGAGAAGGAAATGGCAACTCACCTCCAGTATTCTTGCCTGGAGAATCCCATGGACAGAGGAGCCTGGTGGGCTACAGTCCATGGGGTCACCAAGAGTTGGGCACAACCGAGTGACTAAGCATACACAAATGATTAAAGCTTGGAGACTCACCTAGTCCTGCCCCAGGGCAGCCTGACCCCTGGTGCAACACCAGTGATCACCGAGTGGCAGCTTCTGGAATTGCGGACACAGAACCAAGGTCCAGCATTCAGAGCTGAGGGTTGGGATAGATCTTCCCTGAAGCTAGTATTAAGACTCAGGACCTCACACTTTGAGGGGCCTGCTCCAAGTGCCTGTACGTAATTTTGAATTGATTTTTTTTTTTTGAGAGAAAGCATCAGGCCCCACGGAATCTGGATCTGTGAACCCCCTGGAGTTATCTGCCAGGTGTGAGCCAGGCTGCGTGTGTATGTGCACTGACGCCTCCACATTTTTCTGGGGAACAGTCTGTAGTCCTCATTGACTTCTCAAAGCCATCTGCGACTTAAAAAGGTCAAAGGACGCAGGCCTAGGAGAAATTAATCGGCCTCTTAGTTCTGGTCTTGTAAAGCTAAGCTTAGAAAGTGATGCTTTAATTGCTAGAGGCAACAACTCATGACTCATGTATAATTATGCCCATTGATCACCAGAGACATGGCTGAGCCTGTTTTTGACCAGCTAGATCTCATCTGCAATACATCCTCATACCCATCCATCCATCCATCCATCCATTCATTTCTGAGCACTTGCTGCATACTTGCTCTGTGTCTGCAGCTGTGGAGGTTCCAAGAGCCCAGCGATGAACTAGGCGACCTCCCTGCTTTTGAGGAACTTGCAGAGCTTCTGTCATTTCAGCTGCAGAAGTACACGTTCTTTCCCAAGGCTGCCATTATCCATATGAGTGCTGTCCTCGAGACCTTGGGGCTATTTCAAACCAATCAGAAATGAAAGCTTGTCATCATATTCCCAGCTCCAGAATACCACACAGAACACCCATCTTAGAGGAGAGTGATTCCCAGGGCGTGTCAAGGTGCAGGTGTCTCTGCGGTGGGGACAGTGTCTCCATCTGACCAGCTGTGAGCCTCCTTGTCTGGGCCCCCTGGCACAGGGACAGCAGGGGGTCAGCCCAGGTCCCCAGGGAGCCCAGAAGGAAATGATGGTGTGACTGCCATTGGAATTGAGAGATTTATCCGTGTGATCAAAAGCTGTATAAATTTTGCAATTAGTCTCCTGCAGTCAAAGCAAGAAAATTCTTCCATATCTTTCACATGGAAATCTTTGCTGGTAGAAATTGGGTTGTGAAAGTTCTTTTCATTTCCCCCTTCCTATTCTTCGACCCTCCATTACCCGCTTGGCTGAGCTCAAGTACTGTTGATTCTACATCAGAAGTCTGTCGTTCCCTCCTTTCCATGCCTCCCAGCATCATCCTAACAGGTCCTCATCCCCCTCCACCCCATCTCCCGCCACAACTTGCCCTGGATTCCCGACCCCCGTTCTCTGCCCTCCCCTCACTCCACCCTGCTTTCCTGCCAGAGTCGCCTCTGTGAAGCACAGTGGCAGCGCTTCTGATGTGCACAGTGGGGCTGCCGTCCCCCGCAGAGGCCGAAGCCGTCACCAGCGGATTGTTTGAAAGCGTGGAAAGAAAGAATAAGCAAAGGGAAGTGGCTCTTCAGAGACCTTTGGTGCGTCCGTAGATTTCTTGTTCTTCCGCGGTCATGCCCCTGGGTCGCCCCCTCCTCCCCATCCCTGGTTCATTCCTTCCACCCAGTATTCTCCTTCCCCCAACCCCACCTCTGTCTCTCAAAATGTTATTCAGGTTTCAGCAGGGGAGGCACTGGTTCTAAGGCCCAGGCATCAGGTGGAATCTTACATCATGGAATCAGAACTACACTTTGAAACCCTAGAACCACCCTGAGAGTGGCCAGGGGACCCCGTCCTCCCCACACCTGCAGAGATGCCTCAGGGAACAGACACCACCTCAAAATTCTGCCAGGTCTCCTGGCTCCTTGTGCCCCCACCGAGCTGGGTTTCCCAGTCTTTCCATGTGTGGTACCCAGAGGGTCACCCAGAGGGTTATATGGCACCCCAGGGTCAAAGGAAGGGCTGCGTGTGGGGTGGATACCTCTGGCCACCCAGACCCCTTCAGGTGCCCCCAAGGGTCAGAAGCAGCCCTCCTACAACCGGGGTGTTTGCTGAATAGAATTGCTTCCTTGGTTTTTCCTTTGTCATTGTTCTTTGCCTGAGTGAATACAGTTATATCCCGCAAAGTTAAGCTCCTTTGTGATGCAACTCCACATCAGTTCTGCCCTTCAGGAATTCTGCCTTGATGCTCCATAAACACTCTTTGTCTCTCCCATATAGTTTGAGTATAACCTGGAAATTTATTAACTTGGTCTGACCCTTAAAGGAAAGGAACCCTCGCTTATACCTGACTTGGCCCACCTGACTGTGGTGGGTGTTTGAATGCGTCTGTGGTGAAGGAGTAAGTGATAACTGCTTCTTACATCAAACTAGAACGCTTCTGCAGTGCAAGGGAGGCCGTCAACAAAAGGAAAAGGCATCCAACCGAATGCGAGAAAATACTTGCAGACTGTATATTTGATATCTGATGGGGGGGTTGATACCCCAAACATATAAAGAACTCATGTAGCTCAATACCAAAACAGAAAAGTGAATTTAAAAATGGGCAGAGGATCTGAATACTGTAGACAGTTTATCAAAGAAGACATACAGATGGCCAACATGTGCGTGCAAAGATGCTCTTCAGCACTAGTCATCAGGGAAATGTAAATTAAAAGCACAATGAGATATCACCTCATACCTGTTAGAATGGCTATTATCAAAAGAGATGAGAACTAACAAATGCCCGTGAGCACATGGAGAAACAGGCACCCTCGTGCACTGTGGGTGGAAATGTAGACGGGTGCAGTCACTCTGAAAAGCAGTATGGAGTTTCCTCAACAAATTAAAAATAGGACTATGGTTTGATCCAGCAATTCTACTTGCAGTATTAGCCCAAAGGAAACAAAAACACTAACTCAGAAAGATACCTGCATTCCCATGTCCATTGCAGTGTTTTTTACAGTAGCCAAGACATGGGCATGGAAGCAACCCATATGTCCATCAATGGATGAATGGACAAGGAAGATGTGGCCTATATATGCAATGGAATATTACTCAGGTATAAAAAAGAAGGAAGTCTTGGCATTCACAACAGCACGAGTGAACCTTGAGGGCATTGTACTAAGTGAAATGCGTCAGAGAAAGACATGGAATCTAAAATAACAAAACCGATTGTATAGATGCAGAGAACCAATCAGTGGTTGTCAGAGACAGGGGCGTGGCAGGTGGGAGACATGGGTGAAGAGAGTCAAAAGATACAAACTTACAGTTAGAAATACATCCCTGGGAAGTAAGTACAGCATGGTAACTATAGTTAACAATTCTGCGTTGTATATTTGGAAGTTCTAGAGAATAGATCTTTAGAAGCTCTCATTACTAGGGAAGAATTTTGTAACTGTGCTGTAACAAGATCGACTGTGATGCTCATTTCAGTGTATACAGATATTGAATCCTTATGTTGTACAACTGAAACTGATACAATGTTATATGTCAATTATATCACAATAAAAAATTAGTTCCTTCTAGGGATCTTTTGCTGAATTGATATAATATCAGTGCTTTTTTTCTTTTTTTTTTTTTTTTTGGTCTTTAAAACCTTTCGCTTTCCTCTATGTTTCTCTCTCCGTAGGAATTCAGAAATAGGCTTGGGAACCACCTGAATTCAGTATCCCACACCTCAGCTGCAACCCAACGAGACTCGGCCAGTTCCCGAATGGTGCTACGATTGCAAAGCCTGCACCGGGACTTTGCACTGAAGATGTCTGTGGGCCTGGCTCTGCTTGCTCTTCTTTTTGCGCTTTTAGTCAAGGTCTATAATTAAAACACAACCAGCTGAAGCATCTGTGAAGAAGAATGAATTTCTATTTCAAACCTTCAAAGAAAAGGAGAGCAACCACATCAGTTTTCAAAGGGCAATGATTTATACTGGCCTCACTAATGGCTCTTCAGCCACAGTCTTTAATGAGGCTTCCCTGTCTCACATTGAGTTGGACCCATTGGTTATTTGACCTAAAATCTAATAACGGCTGCCATAGCATATCTTTTCAATTAAGCGCCCTTGGGTTTATTTTTAGGAAAAAAAAAATGCAAGTGGTTGCATTTTCTTTAAATCACCAGTCTTCAAGTCAGAACCTGTTTGTATGGTGGGTCTGGTTACCTCTTCCTCATGCAGGAAGAATTTTCCATTTTCAATAAACATTTTAAAATCTTATCTTTCTCTTTATGCATTGTTTAGGGCCCCATATTACAAAGCTTTTATTTTCCACAACAGATGTGTTACGGAAAAGTTTATATGGAAACCTGTGTTTGGAACTTCAATCCTTTCGGAATGCACAGGAAGAGCCTGCCAATGAAAGAATCGTGACAACATTTTGAAAAATCTGAGGAATCACCCCCTTCTTTAATAACCCACAAACTTTCAAAAACTGGATTTGTCTAAAACAAGCTCTGCCTCTTTTCTGGCATTTTTTTTTTTAATCTATTTACATCAACTGTTTATTTCTACCTGATGTCATTGGTGTTCACTAAATGAAGTGATTTCTGTCACAATAAAAGCAGTTGGTGTGATGAACAAGTCTCACGACTATCAGCGTTGAAATAATTTATTTGGATTGTATAGTCACAGGAACATCAGGCACCCTGTGGTTACAGGACAGTTTTCATTTTAAATCTCCACCCTCTTCAGTTTGTGGTTTTATCCCAAAATGTTTTAGCCTCTTTTATGTCTTTAAGGAATCTAAGTTCAAATTATGTCATCAGTCATTGAGTTTAAAAAAAAAAAAATCAAAGACTTCAGTACATACCTCCCAAACCTGGTATGTGGTTCTAAGAAGAGATCACATTTAAAATGCAAGGATCTGCTCTTGACCCTCTGGGAGCCCTGCAGTGACTCAGCCACTTATGATCATCCTGTTCCATCAGCAGGAAGAGGGGGAAGTGTTAGCCGAGTATTGGAGGGAGGCTGCTGGGTGCTTCCTTTTTGAGATACGTGCAGTCATTTCTTTATTAATAAACAGTGGGTTCCAGCATAGTACTGATTTAATGAAAACCTTGCAGACGTGGAAATACCACCGAAAGCCTAGAGTCACACTATCCAGGGCAGAAGAAAAGCATCACCTCTGACACTGGAGACAGGAGGCTGCCCGTGCACCTTCCCAGTCACTAGCTCTGACCCCCAAAAGCTTACAGTCCTTATTTCTAACATCATAGGTTGGTCTGCATGTTCATGAGTTTCATGTAAATGGAATCACATGGCGTGTGCTGTCTTGTGTGTCTGCCTTCTTTTGCTCAGCATTTGCACGTGAGACACATCCAGGTGGTTGTGTGTGGCAGTCGTTCATTCACTTTCCTTGCTGAATACAATTCCATTGTATGAATATACCCCATTGTAATTATCCATCCTACTTTTGAGTTGTTTCTGATTTTGTGGCTGTTGGAATGATGATGCTGTGAACGTATGTTTGGGTCCACATATGTATGCATTTGTGTGAACTTACACCGAGAAGTGGTGTTGCATTTGTGCACACCATCAAATGGTGCTTTGCAAGGGTTGTACCAGTCTCCATTCCCGTCAGCAGTCATTGAGAATTCTGTATGTGTCCACTTGTTGACGTGTACCTTGCCATTCTCCCCACTGTTTCTGCACCTTTGACTTTCTTCAGCTGATCTTGTCTCTGTTGTCTCTCATCATGCCTAGCCCTGTTTTCATCATAATGACAATACTGATAATCATTAACCATCTAGCCTTTAAAAGCATCAGACAAAATGATGTGGACTTTACAAGTGTTCCTCCTGAAAACACAGCCCTGAGATAGGTATTGTTATTCTCATTTTGCTGAGGGAAAACAAAAACTAAAGCCCACGAGATTAAGTAACTTGCAAGGGACACAGAACCACTAAGTTGTAGAGGCAGAACCAGAACTCAGCTTGACTCCAAAGCCTATATGCTCCTGGGCTGGATACTCCTCCTACTCCCTTGACTCCATCTTCCATATGGACTTGACCTGAGCCGATAACTGTGTATCTAGGATTGACCCTGTGGATGCTTGGGTTCTGTGGGAGCCCAACCTTGCCCTCTGTGTTGTCCTGCTCCAAGAATGTGTGTGGTACTTGATGCACTTTTAAAAGATGTATCATGCAAGTTTATTTTCTCTCCCTTCGTCCTTCCCTCTCCCTCTCTCTTTCTGTCTTGCTGGATGCACCAAATGTGAGACTGTCAATAAGATAATGTAAAAATTCTTTGGTGAAAACTTTGCTTTGTTGCTGGGGAAATGTGTCTAAACATCAGATTTCCATATGTCGTTCAGTCAAAACATAGGCTTTTCCATTGATTTCACTCCAGGTTGCATATTTCAGTGTAAAATATAAGATGTCATGGAGAAAGAATTAGAGTTACAAATGAAGCTTCAAGAGGCTTTAGCATTATAAAACAAGCATAGGAAAAAAATGTAGGAAGGGAGAAAGGTAGAGAAGGGAAGAAAGGAGGGAGAGAAGGAAGAAAAAAGAAGGGAAGTAAATGATTTTCTTAAGGCTCGCCTGACCCTAGGCATCCCAAGGTGCTGTAGTGAGAACTATGGGATATTTTAAATTTTTGAAGGAAACAGAGCGAATCTGTCAGATTCCATGTAGAATAATAGCTCAAAATAGTTTACAGTTCCGACATGAAAGTGCACATTTTTTGATGTTACCATGGGCTCCCCGGGTGGCTCAATAGTAAAGAAGCCACCTGCCTAGCAGGAGATGCTGATTTGATCCCTGGATCAGGAAGATCCCCTAGAGAAGAAAATGACAACCCACTACAGTATTCTTGCCTGGGAAAATCCCATGGACAGAGGAGCCTGGTGGGCTACAGTACATGAGGTCATAAAGAATTGGACGTGACTTAGCGACTAAAGAACAACAACAAAAATATCTTTCTAAGACTAGGTTTTAGGTGGTTGCTGTGAGAAAAAGCAGGTATGAAGTGAAAAATCAATCTTTAACAAGAAATGAATGTGATTTTATTTCAAACTTTGAGAAGTTGAGCAGTGCCCAATAGATGCAGATAATTATAATTTTAGAATGAAATAAAGATATCTTTATTTCAATCTACATGTATATTTTTTTAAACACTTTTTGTAATATATTAAGATGGAAGTACTTATTAAGTTGTTAGTCCCTACCTACTTAATGAAAGAAAATGGAGCTGTTTCTTTTGGCCTAGGAGCACCTTGAATTAAGAAAGCTTGGGCACCTCTGTTCTACGATGCAGCCTAATCTATAGCATCCATGCCAAATTTATATTTAATCTGGTGTCCTAATCACTTCTCAAAGTGCTGTTAAAAGCTAAGTCATCAATAGCACATGTTTAATAAACTTACACTTGCTTTACCATTAAGCTTGGTCCCTGGGTCGGGAAGATCCCCTGGAGAAGGAAATGGCAACTCACTCCAGTACTCTTGCCTGGAAAATCCCACGGACAGAGGAGCCTGGAAGGCTACAGTCCATGGGGTCGCAAAGAGTAGGACATGACTGAGCGACTTTACTTATTTTACTTTGGTTTCTGCAGTGTTGAAACTGTAGAATTTGAGTTAAGGAACCATGAAGGAGTTAAGGGCCTGGATCGACTGGATTCAGATCTCAGTTGTCTCCAGTACAAATCTGAGGAAGACAGTATAGGGAAAGAGCATGAGATTTTTGACATCAACCAAAGTTTGGTTTACATTTGCAGCCAGACCACTTCTTTTTTCTGAGCCTCATCTGTCAAATAGGAACAAAACTCCATTGCAGGGTCTTCGAAAGATGAAATGAGATCACATTTATCAAGTAGCGTGTCCTTGGGACACATCCTTTCTTCCCCTTTCATGATTCCTTTAGCAGTTTAAACATGAAAATCGATTTTATAAATAAGGGTAGGTGTTTTAAATTTTGATATTAACACATGGCCAAAAGAATTATATGTGGAATAAAAAGATCTCTGCCTCAAGGGACTTACAGTCTAATTTTAACAAATGCAGCAGAGGAAGAAAAATTCAAAGAAAATGGGTTGCAGCTGTATTTGAGGAGATCAAATTAATGAATGCTACACAGATTTGGGTGGCCAATCTAAGATCAAGAAGCAGATTTTTCCATGGCCAAAGATGAAAAGAGCAAAGAGATTAATAGGGAGGTCTAGAAGTCATGCCCTCCTCCACCCTACCTTGGGGATAAAAGGAAATGCAGACACTATTATTCTTCATTAGTTTTCTGTCAATTATTTCATACCAGTACTGTTTCCTAGAGCTCTATAGCCAAAATATCCCAGCTGCAGCAGTTGAAGCAAAGTTTCTTTTGGTTTCTTATGGTCTTCTTAATTTATGGGCATCTGAATACACTTATAAGTACTGATGAGGCAAGTGCCTAGAAAAATTGTGGAGGGAAAAAAACCCCAAAAATCTTGGATCAAGGTAAAGGAAAGCTGGGAGTTCAGAAAAGCCTGAAGAACCAGGAAGTTTAATTCTTGGGTTTATCTAATCTGCTTTTAATATGCCTGGTTAATCATAATAACTAGAGAGTTATCCCAGACCGTCCAATTCTGAGGACAAGCTTTTACCTTTGATTTTTAACTCCCAGTTTCTATAAAGAGCTATATAACACATGTGTTTTTTAAACAGACCTCAAGATTTTCAAATGGATAATAAAGCAAGTTGTGTACTTATGACTTGATATGCTCTAACCCAGCCTTTGTGACCTGAAGCACACCATTCACATAATGTATACATAAGTAATGAAGTAATGAATCTAATTACACACTGCAGCTTACTTTTAAATTGCTATCTCCCTCAAAATGTCACTTTGGAATTACTCTGATGATCAGTCCTGAAAGTAGTTCCTCATGCTATCTTGTGAATCTTTGCCCTTGCAATAGGAATTCATATATTTTTCACTCTTGCAGGTGTAATTTATTTTGAAATAACCAGAAGTAATTTAAACAGTGAAGCAAAAGACTGAACTAAATGTATTGGTAGGGGTTCCTGGGAAAATTCTTTTGTGGGCTTTGGCTCTCTTGAGAAAATACCTTGCAGGAGGAATTGTTTTCTTTAAGCACTAGAGCTTCATCCCTGACTAGCATAGACGAAGAAAAGTCCAGGAGCACATGGCTTCACAGGTGAGTTCTACCAAATATCTAAAGATAATTGACATCAATTCTTAATCTCTTACCCAAAAAAACGGAAGAGGAAGGAACACTTCCTAACTCATTCTATGAGGCCAGAATTACCCTAATATTACAGCCAGATAGACACTAAAAGAAAATTGCAAATTAAAATCCCCCTATGAATTCTGAAAGAGATGGGAATACCAGACCACCTGACCTGCCTCTTGAGAAACCTATATGCAGGTCAGGAAGCAACAGTTAGAACTGGATATGGAGCAACAGACTGGTTCCCAATAGGAAAAGGAGTACGTCAAGACTGTATGTTGTCACCCTGCTTATTTAACTTATATGCGGAGTACATCATGAGAAATGCTGGGCTGGAGGAAGC
The DNA here is from genome assembly GCF_019320065.1 of Cervus canadensis. Taxonomy (NCBI): domain Eukaryota; kingdom Metazoa; phylum Chordata; class Mammalia; order Artiodactyla; family Cervidae; genus Cervus; species Cervus canadensis. The sequence goes on from NC_057413.1 coordinate 14,899,454, forward strand.
ACAAGCTGGAATCAAGATTGCCAGGAGAAATATCAATAACCTCAGGTATGCAGATAACACCACCCTCATGGCTGAAAATGAAGAGGAACTAAAAAGCCTCTTGATGAAACTGAAAGAGGAGAATGAAAAAGTTGGTTTGAAGCTCAACATTCAGAAAACTAAGATCATGCCATCTGGTCCCATCACTTCATGGGAAATAGATGGGGAAACAGCGGAAACAGTGGCTGACTTTATTTTGGGGGGCTCCAACATCACTGCAGATGGTGATTGCAGCCATGAAATTAAAAGACACTTATTCCTTGGAAGGAAAGTTATGACCAACCTAGATAGCATATTAAAAAGCAGAGACATTAGTTTGTCAACAAAGGTCTGTCTAGTCAAGGCTATGATTTTTCCAGTGGTCATGTATGGATTTGAGAGTTGGACTATAAAGAAAGCTGAGCACCAAAGAATTGATGCTTTTGAACTGTGGTGTTGGAGAAGACTCTTGAGAGTCCCTTGGACTGCAAGGAGAACCAACCAGTCCATCCTAAAGGAGATCAGTCCTGGGTGTTCATTGGAAGGACTGATGCTGAAGCTGAAACTCCAGTACTTGGCCTTCTCATGCAAAGAGTTGACTCATTGGAAAAGACCCTGATGCTGGGAGGAATTGGGGGCAGGAGGAGAAGGGGACGACAGAGAATGAAATGGCTGGATGGCATCACAGACTCAATGGACATGAGTTTGAGTAAACTCCCGGAGTTGGTGATGGACAGGGAGGCCTGGCATGCTGCGATTAATGGGGTCACAAAGAGTCAGACACAACCGAGCGACTGAACTGAACTGATGAATATAGAGGCCAAAATACTCAGCAAAGTATGAGCAAATTAACTTCAACGACATATCAAAAGGATTGTTTACCATGACCAAGTGGGACTAATTCCAAGAATACAAGTTCAATATAAAACCAATCAATGTAAGGTTAATGAATGTAACATCACATTAATTTTAAAAAAACGGGGGTTGGAGGGGGGTGGTTCCTGTGATCATCTCCCCTGATCCAGCAAAGGCATTTGACAAAATCCAACACCCTTTCATGACAAAAACTTCTTAGAAAACTAAGAATATGGGGGAAATTCCTCAATATGATATTTATGAAATATCCATGTAGTGGTGAAAGACCAAAAGGTTTCCCCTAAGATAAGGAACAAGACAAGAACACCCACTTTCACAGGTGCTATTCGACACTGTGCTAGTAATCCTAGTCAGAACTGTTAGCTAAGGAAAAGGAAGAAAAGGAAGAGGAAAACCATATTTGCTGATGACATGATGATGCTATGTATAGAGAATTCCGAAGAATCCACAAGAAATTTGCTAGAGCTAATAAACAAATTCAGCCAAATTGTAGATGACAAGATCAACACAAAAATCAGTTGTTTCTGCACAACAGCAGTGAACAATCTAAAGAGAAATTCAGAGAGCAATTCCAGCATTTAAAAGAACTAAAATGACAGCATTTAAAAGAACTAAATACTGAGGAATAAATCTCACAGAGGAGGTAAAAATTTGTGTGCTGAAAACTACCAAACATTGCTGAAAGACATTTTTACATATCAAAATGAAGAATATCCACTGTTCATGGATTGTAAGACTTAACATTGTTTAAATGTCAGTACTACCTAAAGTAAGCTACAGATTCAATACATTCAGGTTTGAAACGGCCTTTTTTTTTTTTTTTTCCAGATATGGAAGGTAACCTTTATTCTACTTTCTGTCTCTATGAGTTTATCTACTCTACACTTATGAATGGTTACAATGATCAATAGTATGTTATACATATTTTACCAAAATAAAAATGTCATTGTAGTCTACGAATGTATGTATGGTGAGTTTGAGAAACAGTGTAGCTAGAGTGAAAGGTATATAAGAGAAGTGCCTGGAAATTACATTAAAAAGAAGCTCAGGTGGTGACAAGTTTTTATCCCATTCTAAAGAATTTAGGCTATTTGATAGTCAAAGAGCCACTGTAGGACTCTAAATGGGCTTCTAAGCTCTGAAGAGATTCCTGATTGGAAAGATTAGCAGTCTGGAAGGTGGCCTGTTCTCCTGTTGATGATCGGGTCTATGGGCTCCCCTTACCTCACCCTATTCTGCCACTTTTGAAAACATGCATCACTTTTCAGGGACCACAAAGCAAGACTTAGGGAAAGTTAAATATCTGTCCTTGGGTTTAAGTTTTTTATCTTCTGCCAAGCTTCAAATTTGTCCATTTTCAAGAGAACCATTTGCCAAGGCTCACTTAGCCAGTGGGTGATAGTTCTTATCGTTGCTCTTCCTGACACTGGTACTGCTGATATGGGGCTTTATTTTACAGTTGGTGCTGTAACACGTAACTAGAGCTGGTTGTGTGGATCCCATCAGTATTTCAATTAAGAGAGTGCCTCAGTAAGAGTCCAGCTCCTGTCTTTGTAGTTCAGCGTGTTTGATCCTTAATCTTTGCTTTGGCACTCCTACACCGAGGAGCTTCTGGGGACCTAGCAACCGTCTGCTCCTCCAGCACCTGCTACTTACTCTGCTTATCTGCAGCGATTCCAATCAGTGACTCCAGCTTTCTGGTCTTGATCTCCTGTATCTCAAATTCTCTTACTACACCAGTTCAGTTAAGAATTCACATGCTTTGTTCTCAACACATGGATGAGAATCCTTAACCAAAAAGCCACCTGGGATAACTATCGCAGGCTGTGACCTTAGACAGCAGATGCTCCTGGGTTTTTTGTTTCTCTGTTTTTGGAGGTTTCCGTCAGTGTGATTTCTGCAGCCTTACCTGGTGTCATTTGAGATACAAGGGAAGGGTTTTTGTTGCCACAGAAGCTTCATGGTCCACTACCCTCCACTCCGAACTCCACAGAAAAACTCCAGATTTTTTATTATTGGCCCATGGAAGTGGTAACACTTGTCATGTCCTCAGAACAAGGAGAAACTAGGTTACAAGTTGGTCTCAACTCCATGTTTTGGGCCTGAGGAAGGAAACTCGACTGTAGCACTTTCTCTCACCCGGGAATCAATGGAGAATAGTCAATGCCGTGTCTTATTTGGTTCCATACCTGATAATAAAATTGGAAGTTAAACAGAAAATTAACAAGCAGATGGAACTTGTAGAGTCTGGGTCCCCTGAAGAGAAAGTAAAGGAGCTTTAAAATTCAGTTTTAAATGTATTATATGAAGAGACATTCGGGATGGGTTGAGTTTTGTGTCATTGAAAAGGTCTGCTCTAGCTGTTGCCCTTGACCGTCTTTCACCCTTCCTGTTTTTATGTCTTTTTTGGTCTCTGATTTTCCAGTAGGTTTTCTTCTTATACATTTCTTTCACATGTAAGATCTCTAACCCTATTCAGGCAGGATAAGATTCACAAGCCTCCAATTAAGATCCATCTTCTCCTTTTCCCCTTTTAACACAACATCCTCCAAGATTTTTGAGGTTAGAGAGGTTGAAAGTTCCAAAGCAGTTTGACAAAAAGCACACGTTGGTTGGATCCCAGTCTGAAAAAAAATTAATCTTACCAAACCAGCTTGCCTTGGGCAGTCAGAATTATACCAACTACAAGAACATTCACTAACTAAAAATGTTGTTATTTCAGGTTGAAGAAAATTTTTAATGCCTTTGGACACACAAATGGAAAGGAGAGTGGGGGTTGGGGGGAGCAATTTAACACCAGCTTTCCCTCACGCTGTGTGGCAGAGTCAAGCTGTCTATCTGAGGAGCTGCAGTAACTCCAATTAATATTTGAAGCAAAACTCGTAGCAGCCCAACACTGAAGTCACCCCTTATACCTGAAGTGTAAACCCCTGGAAGGTCACCAGCGGCTGCCTTCTGGTAATCAGTCCCAAACAGCGTCTGTTTCTTTGCAGCGTGTCAGGGAGTTTAAGCTTTCCTCCAGTCATATTGGAAATTTGAATAAGTTACGCAGAAAGACTGTCCTTTCTCATTGCTTGATAAAAGCCTGGGATTGCCGCACGTCTTTCTGCTTCACCCATGATTTGGGCTTGCAGGAAAAGTAGGGGTGGTGAACCCTGCAGGTCAGCCTGGAATTAAAATAGGAGGGGCTCATGAAAACGATAGAGTTGAACCCCCTGACCTTATAGATGGCAAAACTGAGCTTAGGAGGAGTTTGGTGACTTGTCTAAGATCCACCCCTCTAGTCTGGAGCATTTCTGAACAGGAAATCCAAGTATTCTCTTTGGTGTTGAGACGCTTTGGGACTTACCTGTGTCCAGACAATGGGTCTCTTGAGGTCCCCCCTCATGGCTAAGAGAATGCTATGCAACCCAATTCCAGCTGGGGCCAGAGATGTCCCCTGCACCTGTCTCCATCCCCTCAGTTCTTATTCCCAACCCCAGAAGAGGCAGTGGGGGGCCCTGTGCTGAATCGACCCAGACTGACTTATCTCTCCACTGGAATGGGCTTATAAAAAGCTGAGTTATAAGAAGAAACTTGAGTGGAGTTATAAAATGTGTATTCCTCAAGCTCGAGTGTATTTCCTCCCTGCCATTTTTAGTTTTAGAAATGATGCTTAAGGATTGGTTGGATTGGCACAAGAATCAAGGCAAATGGAAGCTTAGCCAGAATACCTCTGATGCACGTAGCAGTAATAGTAAAAGTAAAGAACAGCATCGTCATTGTAGCTATCATTTACATAGTCAGGCAATTTCCCCAGCACTTTGAATACATTAGGTTATTTAATCCCTGTAGTCACTCCAAGCAATTATTCTAGATGAGGAAACTGAGGCACAGAGGTGTGACTTGCCCAAGGTCGTTAGCAGGTAAATGGCAGAGCCAAGATGACAGCCCAGGCAACCTGGTACTACAGCCTGTTCTCAACCAGTTTACTGCTCTGAAGTAGAGGGTGGGCAGGGCACCCACAGATGCATTGAGACCATGAACATGGGAGGTGCTCACGGTAACTTGAGGGCACTGGGAGGAACAGGATCCCTTCTGGATGCAGGTTGAAGACTTTCTGAAGGAGAAGGATAGCTTGGCAGTTGTTTGGTGCTGGGTGCCGGGCACTGTGCTTGGCACTGGAATTGCAAAAAGTGAACGGGACAGTGCCATCCCTACCTTTGGGAAGCTGGGGGACAGTTGCAATCCAGCTGCTGAAGGTAGAAAATACAGGGAATCATCAGAGCACAGGAGGGACATCTAAATATGGACTGGGGAGGCCCTCAAAGGCTTCCTAAGGAATGCTAAGGGACTTCCCTGGTGATCCAGTGGTGAAGACCTGTGCTTCCAATGCAGGGGACACAGGTTCGATCCCTGGTTGGGGAATTAAGATCCCACATGCTGCATGGCCCAAAAATTAAAATTAAAAAAAAAAAATACTAAGTACAATGAAAGGGCAGATGTCATGAGATCAGGGGGCAAGCAGAGTATAAACCAGGTTGCTAAACAATGAGGGGATTTAGCCAGGCAGAAAGGTCGGGGTAGAGTTTGGGAGAGACTGAAGGCAAGGGCCAGCAGAGAGTAGGGCAGCAGGACCTTTCCCAGAAGGTATCCCTGCTGATGGACCTTCTAAGGGCAAGTTTCCTATAATCGGACGAGTGAAATGTCATGCCTAAAATTTACCCTAAAAATGATCAAATGAGGAAAAGTAAAGCCCATATATGAATTGTTTCTACCATCTAGAACAAAAAAAGCCACAGATTGTAGCTATTTACCTAAGCAATTTTATTTAGCCCCTTCTCTTTTCTTTCTGACCCTCTGTAGAAAAAAAAATTAATTCTGGAACCACTTAGTACTCGTCAGAACCCCCTCATCTTCAGAAGGTGGCAGGTGACAAGTCTTTTCCTTTGCTGATAATTTTCTCTATCTCTCAGTGTTTCGTAATCAGATGTGGTAGTTCTAAATTCCCTTTATTCCAAACATAGGCAGGAAGCAATTTCTCAGACAGTTTAACTTTGATAGCAGGTAATTTTAATCCATTGCAAACATCAACCTGACGTGGACTTGCTATCTTCATTATTTTAATTACTCTTTTGGGCCACTTCCCCCATGCACCACCACCCCCGCCCCCAGCTCCTTCCTGGAAGAAGTGAATAGAAATTGGCAGCTTTAATCTTATCATGCCAAAGACGAGATAGTTTTTTGCTTAATAATGATACCATTTAGCTGCATACCTTAAGTAATGAAATTTGTTTGTGAAACTCTTTATCTTAACCCCCCCAAAAAGAGAAGAAGTTACTCTTTTTGATGGGAGGTCAGTCCCCTCTGTCACACTGCTGTCCATGCTGTTCTGAGCAGCTGACAGTTTCTGTTAATTTACTTTCACTCCCCAGTCCAACTTCCCATATGGAAAACTGGAGTGATTTTTGAATAACAGCAAGTAATATGTGATGTGGCAGCAACTGGCAACTCTGACATTGAGCTCGGCTGTGGCCATTACCCAGGATTCCTCACTTCTCCTTGAGAAGCAATTACAATTTCACAGGCTGGAATTAAAATTCCCTGTGGTCTGCAATAGAGCAACTGACACTGTCAAAGTGATTTCAGGCTGCTAATCTCTTGCTGGGGTATGAGTGCAAAAAAAGAGTTCCTCCTCATGGAAACAGAGGTCTGACAACTTTAAAACTCGGACTCTTTGATATGTTGTAATTCACTCTGAGGTCAGCGGGCACTGCCTCCTTCCAGCATAACTTGTTATAGCACTAGATTGCGGAAGACAGGTGTTTTCATAATGATGGAGCAGAAAGAGGGCTTGGGAGGGGAAGAAGTGTTCAGACTAGGAAGAAAATGAATGCAAATGGGGAACTTCCCTGGCGGTCTGGCAGTTAAGACTCTGGGCTTCTGCTGCTGGGGCCGTGGGTTCGATCTCTGGTTGGGGAGCTAAAATACCACATGCTCTGTGATGCAGCCAAAAATAAAGAAGAAGAAAGAAAGGGGCCCTTGCTATTGTATAAACCAAATGAGAACATGAACAAGTTCTGAGCCCTAACCTGGGAAAGGACACAGAAGCACATGGCCTTTACCACAGTTCTCTAAAAGGTCTTCATTGTTCTCTTCTGCCCCAACCCTGCAAGGGAAAAGCAGCAGTGTGTTTTAACAGAAAACTCAGACATTTGGGCATTAGACTTGAGTTCTAGTCCTGGCTTCTCCTCATATTGTGTTATCTTTCACAACAAAATTTAACTTCAAGGCTCAAGTTCCTTTTCTGTCAAATGGGGCTCATAACACCAATCTCTTTGCCTTTTCATACTGTTGATGGGGTTCCCATAGCAAGAATACCACAGTGGTTTGCCATTCCCTCCTCCAGTGGACCATGTTTTGTCCGAACTCTCTACTATGACCTGTCCATCTTGGGTAGCCCTGCCTGGCATGGCTCATAGCTTCGTTGAGTTAGGCAAGCCCCCTCACCGCAGCAAGGCTGTGATCTGAAGGGGAAATGCAGAGTATGTCATGAGAAATGCTGGGCTGGATGAATCACAAGCTGGAATCAAGATTGCTGGAAGAAATATCAACGACCTCAGACATGCAGATGATACCATTCTGATGGCAGGAAGTGAAGAGAAACTAAAGAGCCTCTTGATGACAGTGAAAGAGGAAAGTGAAAAAGCTGGCTAAAACTCAACATTCCAAAAACTAAGATCATGGCATCTGGTCCCATCACTTCATGGCAAATAGAAAGGGAAAAGGGGAAAGGGTGACAGATTTTATTTTCTTGGGCTCCAGAATCACTGCAGATGGTGACTACAGCCTTGAAATTAAAAGACGCTTGCTCCTTGGAAGGAAAGCTGTGACAAACCTAGACAGTATAATAAAAAGCAGAGGCATTACTTTCCCAACTTTTGAATTATGGTGGTGGAGAAGACTCTTGAGAGTCCCTTGGACAGCAAGGAGATCAAACCAGTCAATCCTAAAGAAAATCAACCCTGAATATTTATTGGAAGGACTGTTGCTGAAGCTTAAGCTCCAATACTTTGGTCGCCTGATGCGAAGAGCTGAATCATTGGAAAAGACCCTGATGCTGGGAAAGATTGAGAGTAGGGAAAGGGGGTGACAGAGGATGAAATGGTTGGACGAACATGAATGAACCAACTCAATGAACATGAATTTGAGCAAGATCTGGGAGATAGTGAAGGACAGGGAAGCCTGGTGTGCTGCAGTCCATGGGGTCACAATGAGTCAGACACTACTGAGCAACTTGTGATGGATCGGATGTGAAAAGTGCTCTACACAGTGGCCTATCCATAGTAGATGCTGATTAAATATTAGCTTTTATGACCAAACATAAAGGCTTTTCTCAGTTATGAAGTTTCCCAAACCTCAGGACTTCTGTCACAGTCAAGTACCATTGACAGAGTTGCTTACTAAATAGTTTGCTTTTAATCAATTACTTTGGAAACTTAAGTTTATCTATTTTAAAAGAAAACATTTATTACAAATGGGAAACCTTTATCACTTGCCATCCATAGAAAGTTACCATTTAAAAAATGAAAAATAAAAGGTGTTAATAAATTCTACTTAGCACTGGTGAAGAAGGCTCTGGATTTGGGGCTTACACTAATTGATTAAAAAAAGTAAAATGGAAAAGAGGAGACAAGAGAAATGATAGAGAAGCATCCAGGGCATTCTTGCGTCAGGCTGAGCGTCTTCCCTGAACCGACGTCTCAGTCCTGCTTCCCCATCAGCTACTCACTCCTGCAGGTGTTTGTGGATCTGATCATTTTCCGTGAGCCTGTTGTTTCATTTTCTGTAGCCTCCTTCTTGCATTTGAAAATAGACAACCATATAGCAGAGAAGGGAGTTAATCCCTCTGAGTCTTTCTTTCACTCTACTCCCCAGACCCTGATGCAGTTTACAAGCGGAAGCACGCGGGTAAAACTCATTTTCTTTCTGATGAAGAAACATGCAGACCTGCCAATGAGAGCTGGCAGTTACCCAGTAACACCCATTCTGCTACAGAATTTCTCAGTGGTCAGGAACCGTGATGGAGCAGAGCTGGGAGATGTATCTCCCACACCCTGATTTCATTCCCTCCTTCCTGAGTGCCCCACTCAGCAACACAGGCCCGAGCAGGGACACTTTTTGTTCACTGTTTTCACATTATCCAGTTATACCCTTGGTTCATTTTGATCTCATCAGTTTTTCAAAGGAAAAATTATGAAGCAGGTCTTTTCTCTACAACTACCAAACCATGTGATTTTATCATCTTATTTTCCAAGTTAATCTTTATCTTCTGAAAGAGTTTTTCTAAAATTTCCACACCAAACCCATAAACCTTCTGGGAATGATATTAAGACCTGTTTCAGCTACATTTTTAAAGCTGTATTTAATGAAAAGGTCGTCTATAGGTGAAAGTCCATGGCTAGCCTCAGACTGGCCACATCAGTATTTCTGGGACAGAGGAGTTAGACGATGAGAAATTTAAATTTCTACTGCAACCTTTCTACTTAGCTCCTGTGATCACCCCTCGGGATGCTCCAATAGCTCCCATACCCCAGGTAACCAACAAAGGCCAACCCCTTGGAAAACCTCACCTGTCCATTCTCAGTCGTGTTGTCCACAATTTGATCTCAAAAGAACCTAGGGGAAATAATTATGCAAAGGAGGGGAAATAATTATGACATTGAATAAAAATTACATTTTAGAGGGAAAAATATAAAACTCACCTGAAAGAAGGCATACAAAGACAAGGAAATTACTAAGATTAAGTAACAGATGGAAAGTAATCCTCGGATTCATCTTTTATGTAGAATGATCACTTAGCATCAGGCAGTGTCTGGAGCCAATGCTTTCCATGAGTACAGAGGTAGGACACCTGTTTCTCAGCTTTTGGGGGGCTGACTTCCACCTTTTGTTTTTGAATTGAGTGAAATTCAAATAACATAAAATTACTTTAAAAGGAACGTGTCAGTGACATGTAGTATATTTGCAATGCTGTACAACCTCCGCTTCTGTGTTCAGTTGAACCCCTTCACCAGCTTGGGGTTAGGGCTATCAACCCTCAGCGCAAAAATCCACACACAACTTAGAGTTGATTCCCAGTGCCTGAGGTTGCTCTATATCTGTAATTTTCCTCCATATCCGCAGTTCAGCCAGCCACAAATCCTGTAGTATCAAAACTATAGTATTTACGATTGGAAAAAAAGTTGCATTTAAGTGGACCTGCACAATTCAAACCCGCGTTATTTGAGGGTCAACTGTATTTCCAAAACTTTTTCATCACCAGAGACAAACTCTGAACGGAGTAAGCAATAGCTTTATTTTCCCATCCCTCCTCTCTTTGTAGCCTCGGTTTTATTTTTTGTCTCTATGAATTATGCCCATTACACATACTGCGTTTAAGTGGCATCATATAATAATTGTCCTTTTGTGTCTGACTTATGTCACTTCACATAATATTTTTAATCCACATTGGAACATGTATCAGAACTTCATAATTTTGATGGTTAAATAATATTCAGTGGTATGTATATACCATTTTGTTTGTCCACTCGCTTGTTGGTAGTTGTTTGGACTGTTTCCATCTTTTGGCTATTTTGACTGGTGGTATTATGAATATGTGTGCATATGTATTTTAGTTCCTATTTTATTTCCTATTTTACCCTTTTAGGGTATATACTTAGGAGTGAAATTTCTGGGTCATATTGTAATTCTATGTTTGACTTTTTGAGGAACTGTCAAACGGTTTTCTTACAAATCTGCTTCTGGTAACTCATTCTGTTGGAGTATGCATTTCCATTTCCTTAGATCTTCTTAACAATTTGCTTTAAAAATTTCCTAACATATCTAGAAATTTAAAATACAACAAGTCCCATGCAGATACAACTTATCTGCAATAGCCGTCAACCTTCTGCTACAGCTGTTTCGTTATTTCTCCGCACAGACTACTTCATTTGGGGTTCGTGAATCATATAATCCCTCCATTCCCCAATCAAAACTTAAGTATACTACTAAAAATGAAGAGCAGAATCTTGTTACATTATCACCATAACCAAATTAACATTAATTCTTCAATAACAACCAATTAATAGTCTATATTTACACTTCCCCAATAGTCTTAAAATACTGTATTGCCTTTGGTCTATTTGAATCAGGATCCAAACAAAATCCATTGTATTTCATTGGTATACATCTGAAGTGTCCCTGTAAATTGGTTTTAGCATCTTTCCTTTTTTTTTTTTCTTTTGACTGCACCTTGAGGCTATGGGATCTTAGTGGCCCAACACGGATCCAACCAGGGCCCATGGCAGTTAAAGGGCCAAGTCTTAACTGCTGGACAACCAGGGAATTCCCAAATCTTTTTCCCTTTTATCCATGTCATTGATTTGTGAAAGAGACCAGCTCAGGGTTTCCCCGATGGCTCAGCAAGTAAAGAATCTGCCTGCAATGCAGGAGATACAGGAGATGCGAATGTGATCCTGGGTTGGGAAGATCCCCTGGAGGAAGAAGCGGCAGGCAGCCCACTCCGGTATTCTTACCTGAAAAATCCCATGGGCAGAGGAGCCTGGCCGGCTATCCCAAAGGGTTGCAAAGAGCAGGACACAACTGAGCAACTAAGCTGCAGCACGCAGGTGTCTTACAGAAGGTTCTCGTTTTGAATGAACCAGTTTCTTCCTCGTAGTATTGTTGATGTTCTCTGTTAAGGTAAACATACTTTGTTTATAATAGTGATATAGTCAATTCTTACAAGAGTCAATTCTTATATAGTAGTCAATTCCTGCAGTAGTCAGTTCTTATGTAAAGCTTCTTTCAGACTTTAAAACCAACAGTAGGAATCACCTGAGATTTTTTTTTTAATGCAGATTCTTGGCTCTTGTGCCCCTCCCTTCATATTCCCCTCTGCTCCCCAGAGTCTGAATGAGGAGGTGTGGGTTACAAACCAGAAATCTGCATCTTAAGCAAGCTTCTCAGGCAATTTAGTTGCAGGTGGTCCCTAGCTACAAGGTAGAAGCCTCACCTTTATGGTGCAGTGTGATTGGACATGTGTATATTTTAAAGTCACTTCTTATTCCACACTTTAGCCATACATTTCAGTTACCCAACTAACTGCTGCTGCTGCTAAGTCACATCAGTCGTGTCCAACTCTGTGCGACCCCATAGACGGTAGCCAACTAACTGACCCAGTATAAATAAGAATGTTGCTACTCTAATGCTACCCTAGATAAACTAGAAATGACCACCCAGCACTCACTGGCTGATTCAGTGACATCTCAAGTTACCCACAACTTCATTATCCAAGGAAAGGACTAAACTCAGGTCCCCACCTGGGCCTGGAAAAATGTGGATTTCCTCAGCTGTAAGGTATCTAAGGGAGGTCTGGGATAGCTGATGGGGTGTCTCAGTATATCCCAGATGCTGTATATTTTATCTATTTTAGACGTATTTTTTTCTATATTTGTCATGTTTGTATTTGTCCTGACCGTGGGTAGTAGGTCAGAAAGCACTGAAAAGAGTGCTAAGGCAACATCTGGCCAACCTTATGGACCAATTTTCTCTCTCATTCCATGTTAATAAATGGCAAGCAATAAATAAACAGATAATGGCAATTGTTGTGGACAACAAATGCCTTATTTTATACATTGGTATGTATTCAATGTTCTATTCTGAGTGTGACTAGCAAGGATAAATTCTTAGTGGATTTGGGGAATTTAATATCCTTGGATGCATGTCTTAATATTGTAAATATTGATATTGTAATGTGTACTTCTATAACATTATTTGGAATATCTTAAAACTACATTTATTGTTATAAAACTGTAGTGTTAATTGCCTAGCAACTGTTGTTCCTTTTTTAATTTGTTGAATCATTGCCCCATCTAAAATCACTTGGTCAAATAATTTTGTTTAACAAACAATCTTATAATTCATCTTCTGTGTATGAATGCAGGGCTTGAACTGACGGAAGGCTTTTAAATAGCTTTGGGGATAACTTTCAAATTACTGAAGGCATTTGCTTTAAATTGTGATTCACTTCTCTGAGCAGATTTATTTCGATAAGCTCTTAAAATTAACCATATCCTCCAAAGTAAGTTTTCTTAAACACTGGCCTTTGTATTTTATAAAGAATACTTACATTAGCATTTGCTATTATATTACTGTACAACTATGGATTTTTGAGAAGAGAATTGTCTGTGAGGTCCTTTATTTAAGACGAATTCTCCCACCTACTTTCTAAAAGTGCCTGAGGTTCTTGGATCTTTGTATCCTCCTGTGATCACTATTCCTGACATTTACAAAATAATGAATCTACTTTTTCTATTCATTATTAGTTCTTTTTCCTAAGAGATTTCAATACCAGCACATGTCTGATGTCATGAGCCACAGAATATTAATTAAGGGAAGAAAAGGTCATAAGTCCACTGCCCATTCATATGAGGAAAGCACCAGGAGAATGAATCCTTGGCTCTTGGCTCACTGTCCTTCATTCATATTCCAAAACTGTCATCCTCGTGGCTGTCAACCACCTTCTCCCTATGCTATGACCTGTATAGTTATAACCAGTCATATTACTGTCAGGAAAGATTAAAGATTAAGAGATAATAAGGAGGAGAAAAATGAAAATATTGGACAATTAGAAACATTTTCTCAACTTACAATTTATTTTCAAAAAATGCTTTTGATAATTTTTCAAAGCGTTTTCAGTAACACACAGCAGGTGTAGAAGAGCATCTCTGTAAGTCCCGATTCTTGTCACTAGTTAAAAAAGAAAGGGGAAGGAGGCCGGCATGTGCTTCTTTCATTATGCCAGACACACACTAGGCACTTTATAGGAGTTGTCTCACTGAGCATAATTAATAGTATTTAGAGTTCTCAAAATTTGGAAATAGTTTAGTCCATATAGCATTGAGACAGGACCCGCGAATAATATGATACAAAGACAAGTTGAAGATGGTCATGTTTTCTTTAAGGAAATACCTAGGGACACTTGATAAAACTCAGGGAAGAAACCTAGAAGTAGAGAGGAGTTGAGCTTTGTAATGAAAAAATACTTTTTTATGAAGACCTGACTTTTAAAATGTCCTCTTAAAATCCTTTTATATAGGCTCTGAATAACAACAAAACTGCCTTAAACCAGCCTCCCCACCAGAGGCCAGCATGGGAAATTGTTTACAAACTGTTCCTCATTACTTTCCAGCCCTCTAAGGATGGGTTCCTTCTTTCCTCCTGACATATACATCCTTCCTCCTTTCTTTCTTCCAGACACTTAATGGTATCTATTATGTGCTAAGTTCTATTAAACGATGGGAATATGAAGGTGAAAGAAACACGCTCTCATCCACAAAGAGCTAATAGTGTTTATTTAGCAGCATGCCTTTTGGGGGGTATTAAAGAAATATCTGTGCTCAGAAATGCTAGAAAAATAATGCTTTCATTGTTTTGCATTATGTGTGTGTGTGTGTGTGATAAAGAAGTGAAAATATTAGTTACTCAGTTATGTCTGACTCTTTATGACCCCATGGACTATAGCCCGCCAGGTTCTTCTGTCAAAAACCTGGCTCCAGGCAAGAATACTGGAGTGAGTAGCCATTCCCTTCTCCAGGAGATCTTCCCAACCCAGGGATCAAACCCAGGTCTCCTGCGTTGCAGGTAAATTCTTTACCATCTCAGCCACCTTATATTATGAAAAAATGGTATGTATGGTCTTTAATTCTGGAGCCATGAAAATTGACAAGCAACCAGATCCAAGAAAATTTCAAAAAGAGTCATGTAACTAACAGGTGATAAGAGGATAGAAAAAAAACCTGTGTTTTCCAAGAAGGTTGTCTCTAAAATATAAATGTGCTCTGCTAACGATGCTTCTCTCTCTTCCTACTTTATCTTCAGTTCACACTTTCCACCTAGACTGCCTTGTTACCTCTGCTGTGGAAATCTCCTATTAGTTCATCTGGTCCCTTTCTTCTTCGGAGGGCGTATCACACAGTCCAGGAATATGAGGGAGAAAAAGCTTAAACAAGTGAGGGGGGAATACTTTCACATACAAGAAGTCTGTGGATTGGCTGGTAAAGTGGCTCCCTATGGCTTCGGGAACCCAGCTTCTTTTCAGATCTCTACTGAGACCTTCTTAGTGTGTGGTGGTGATGTCCTCTGGGTGGTGAGATGGGCATCTATTCTGTAGCCTCGCCTTTGTGCTTCAGGCAAGAATAAGGAGGACAAAGGCCAAAAGCACTTCTTGTGGATCTGGCTGTTTTTTGAAGAGTTTTCCCAGAATCCTCACTTTGTGACTGCTGCTTACAGCTCATTGGTCAGAAACATATCGTATGTCCATCCAGTCATACTTGCAAGAAGCTGGGAAATTAGTGGGTAATTTTTTTTTTTTTTTACTTTTTATTTTATATTGGAGTATAGCAGATAGTTTCAAGTGGACAGCAAAGAGACTCAGCCATACACATACATACATCCATTCTGCAGCCTCCCCTCCCATCCAGACAAAAAGCTGGGAAATGTAGTGTTTAAAAGCTGGGCACATTCTGTGAGCAGTGAGATCAAGCAAGGATGAAGGAGATGGAATTTAAAAATCCCATGCCAGGGGGCCTTCCCTGGTGGTTTGGTGGTTAAGAATCCACCTTCCAATGCAGGGAATGAGGCTTCAATCCCTAGTCGCGAAATTAAGATTCCCACATGCCTGGGGGCAACTGAAGCCTGTGCCCCAGACACAACTAGGAAGGAGCCCACACATTGCAACTAAGACCATTCACAGCCAAAACTAAATAAATATGTATTTTTTAAAATCCCACTGCCAGGTCTCACCCCAGACCACTGATGTCTCACAGTGGGTTTTAGCCTTGACTGCACGTTGGAATCACCTGAGAAGTGTTAAGAACTCCTAATAACCTGGTATCACCTCCAGAGAAAAGCATGTGATTGCTCTGGGGTGAACGCTCCCAGGTGATTCTAATACCTAGCAACGTCTGGGAACCACCATGCTCCCAGCAAGCCCGGCCCTCAGTAGCTGTTTGCGCTCCGCAGGTGATGGCAATGTGCAGCCCGCCCGAGAACCACGATGTGAAGGCAGCTCCTTTCTCAGCAGAAAGCGCGTGGGTGCTGAGTCGGGAGCTGCAGAGGATCACCATTCCTGCTCTTAAAAACTGGGATTTCAGCATTGGTATCGTTTGAGCCTGTAGACAGACCATGGAGAGGATGCTTTTGAAAGACAATGATTAAGACAGAGGAATAATTCAGTCTCTACAGCCCTGTATTGTCCAATTCATGTCCGACTCAGTGGACATGAATTTGAGCAGATTCCGAGAGACAGTGAAGGACAGAGAAGCCTGGTGGGCTACAGTCCACGGAGTCGCAGAGAGTTGGACACGGCTTAGCAACTAAAAAATGACACGCTTACAAAGCACTAGTTGTCGGCAGAAATTTGCAAAGGACTTTTTCATCCTTGGATATTTTTAGGTCTTCAGTTCCTTCTCTGAGGACCCTCTCAGCAGCTAGGTGAGTATTATACCTTTTATTTGTGGGTGATGGGGTTGGAGGGTGCTGTGAGGAGGAGGGAGAAGCTCTTCTGGAGGTAATGAATTTTCTGCCCGGGGCTGCCCTGTGAGTTGTTCAAACTCTTATTGGGGGGTTTATTTTCAGTGAGTCCTTGTCTATGGTCATACTATCCTGCCAATTCTGGAAGGGTGAGAGTGTGTTGTGTTCAAAACCTGACTGCTTTGATTTTGAATGGAAATCAGAACGAGCTTGAGATGATTTTTTTTCCCCACTCACTTATAATTAATAGAACTTGTTTCATCTATCTTTGAGCTGGATGATTTCACCTGTGGCAGAATACATTATTTCAGAGGCCTGATTCATGGTTTTAAAATGCTTTTAAACCATTTCCAGAGCTTGATCAGTGGCCCAAAAGTTTGTTTTAGGGAGAAGGTAAGCTAAAGCCCCTTTTGAGGAACACAGTTCTACAGTAAAGATGAAGGAGATGAGACCGGAGTTGTTGTTTAGTTCCTAAGTCATGTCTGACTCTTTGTGACCCCATGAACTATAGCCCACCAGGCTTCTCTGTTCACAGGATTCTCCAGGCAGGAATACTGGAGTGGGGTGTCATTTCCTCCTTCGGGGGATCTTCCTAACCCAAGGATCCAACCTGTATCTCCTCCACTGCAACTGGACTGAGCCACCAGGGAAGGCCCTGAGACTGGAGTCTCACTGATAATTAGTACAAAAGACAGTATTGAAATTGAAAACATAGATCTGGCTCTCAGAGTCAAAGTGGAACCAAATCAAGAAGGTTTCTTGGATAATGCCCCATAATGTCACCCTGATACACTGTATGTATATTGGTCTTAGAATTTATCCAAAGGTTTGAGAGATTGGAGTATCAAAATGAGTTTGTTATAATAATAGGTACCGGGTTTTAAGTACCTATTTTGTACAGGACGCTTTTCTAGGTCTATTCTGCATATTATCTAATCCTTACAATAGCCCTTTTTACAGAGGGCTTCCCTGGTGATTCAGGCACTAAAGAATATGTCTGCAATGCAGGAGACCCCGGTTTGACCCCTGGGTCAGGGAAGATCCCCTGGAGAAGGAAATGGCTACCCACTCCTGTATTCTTGCCTGGAGGTTTGAAACCAAGTCCCCCCTTAGGCCAGCACTCCCCATACTTTTTTGGCACCAGGGACTGGTTTCATGGAACACGATTTTTCCAGACCAGCAGTGGGGGGATGGTTTCAGGATGTTTCAAGAACGTTACATTTATTGTGCACTTTATTTCTATTATGATTACATCAGCTGCACCTCAGATCACCAGGCATTAGATCCCAGAGGTTGGGGACCCATGCCTTAAGGAATTCCTTTAATTGCATTATTTACAGAAGAAGGAGAAGGAAAAAAGAAAGAGAAAAAAATCTGAGAAAGTGTTACAGAAATGTTCAACTATCTGTGGCTAATTTTTCAAAATATTTTTATCTGATTACTCCACCTCCAGATTTATTTCTAGACATAGGATAGTCATTTCATCAACCATGTTAAGAGGGGGGGGAGTCATGACAGGCCCTCCCCAAGTGTGAACTGAGTGTGTGAATGTGGTTTCTGCCATCTCCTCACTACAAAGTGAGTGTCAGTGGGACCAGAGGAGAGGTACTCAGTTCTGTGAGCACAGAGTTGTCCTTTCGAGGAAAAGGACTTCTGTTTGTATCATTGTGGAGCATCCTATCTGTGGTAGAATCACCAATGGCAGCTAAGATTTGGAAAAGTGATAAATATGGCCTCGGCATTTCTTTCCATGGTTCCTCCCTTCTGACTCTGAACTCATGCTCTGTAGGAATTCAAGTTCTGTAGAGACTTATCTTGTGCCTTCTGTGTGTCTAGCATTATCCTGGGTGCTGTGCACACCTTAGCCATAATTTTCAAACCAGAAATTTATTCTCAATTTCTAGTTTTTTAAATCTTAAAGCTAAAGGTGATTTTAGGAATTGCCATTGGCTGCCAGTTGTTGACCAGATAACATCTGAACACCTTAGCTCGGCTCACCTCATTCTGCCAATTGCCTTGCCAACCTAATCCCTTGCCAGTCATCTCCGTGGCAACTCCAGCTCCTTGGAGATTTTCATTGTTTCCTGGGTGGTGCTTGGTCCACTGATGACTCTATGCCTTTGCATATACTATTTCTTCCATTTTGAATTCCTTTCCCTCTTAATCTGTCGGGTATATTCCTGTCCATCCATAAGAGCCTTATTTGCACATCCCCTCTCTGTGAGGCCTTCCTGACTGTTAGGCAGAGTGAGTTGTTCTGTCTTCAGTTTTCATGATTCTGTTCCCAAAGTAAAGTAAATATAAAGTAAAGCCTATAACAATACTTCCTATTGACACTTCCCTCCCAGTGGAATTTGAGAGCACCAAGGGCCAGAACTATATTTTATTTATCTTTATCTGCATTGTGCCTGCCTGTTGTAGGATTTCAGTAGATGTTTGGCTGAATAAGTTGATAAAATGACACAAAATTGAAACTCCATTCAGAGAACCTGAGATTTGGGAAAGTTCATAGGGACAGGAGAGATGTTGGGAAAAGATCATTCCTGATTGGATAACTTTGAACAGATATGGAGTAGAATGATGAATATGTAGGAAATAACCAGGGTGTTTAGACATATTAAAAATTAATATATGACATTTATAAATATAAAGAAATTCAAAGTAGAGATGTAGTGTCTGTGACCTTGAAATTATTTCTAGAGGCTTTGTGGAGGAGATCAATTTGAAACATGTGCTTGAAAGATAAGATGGAAGGTTCTCTTTGGTTCATAGGGAGATAGTCTCAGAAAGCCATCTGCATTGAGGGAAAAGAGGCAAGAATCCAAAAACATGGATAACTGAGTGCCTGGCGCCTGGCAAGTCCTCAATAGCTATGTGATCTTGCCGGAGTGTTTGGAGTATCCACGTGCCCCTCGTTGACTCAATTCAGTTAATTGAGAACAAACACTAGCAGTCAGATGAGTAACAGAGTTAACAGTTTCACTAGCCAAAACACGCCCCCTGGGAAACTGGACAACGTGTTCCCTGAAACGAAAGGCCCAAACCTAAACCCCAAATGGGCTTCCCGCTCCTGCGTCTGCAAGATGGAGGCTGGTTCCCACCTCTTGATGAGCTAGTATGCAGCAAAGACTCATAGCCATCAGAGACAGCCACAGTCACCTAATGAACCCAGTCAGTGGCATGAGGGAGAAAGCTGGGGAGTGGAGGCGAGAACTGGAGGCTGGCTCCTCAGGCAGCTTCTAGAAGCCAGACTCTGCACACTAAGAACCACAGGGACGCAGAAGAGAAGCAGGCTCCCTGCCACCTTTGGGAGTCTGTGGCAAGGTTTTAGGGGAGAGAGGGGAAGTGGAGACAGCTTCCAACACCTCTGACACTTTGGTGTTCGTCTTGGAGTTAAACTAAAGCATCAGGGTCTCTTTTCTCCTGGGAATAGCATAGACTTTAGTAGGGTTGTGCTGTGCTAAGTCCTGTCTGACTGTTTGTGACCCCACAGACTGTAGCCTGCCAGGCCCCTCTGTCCATGGGATTCTTTAGGCAAGAATACTGGAGTGGGTTGCCATTTCCTCCTCCAGGGGATCTTCCCCACCCAGGGATCAAACCTGCATCTCCTGCATTGGCCGGCGAATTATTTACCACTGAGCCACTAATAGTGTAAGAGAAACATGTTTCTTTGCCCTTGCCCATGTTTAAATTGGGACTCAAATCTGGTTTAAATGAACATCTTTAGGATCCCAAGGGGAGGAAGGAAGTCTGTTTCAAGAGATGCTTGGCTGTGGGACTCTCAAGGATATTGTATTTATTTCCCAGGGCTTCTGTAACAGATTACCTCAAATCATGTGGCTTAAAACAACAGAAACATAGTCTCCCCCAGTCCTGGTGGCCAGGAGGCTCAAATGAAGCTGGCAGCAGGGCCACGCTCCCTCTGGGGTCTCCAGGGGTGCATCCTCCGTGCCTTGTCCAGCTTCCAGTGGCTCCAGGCCTTCTCTGACCTGGATCTATAGAATCCCATCCCTGCCTGTCTCTTCACGTGGCCTTCTCCCCTGCGCGTCTGAGTCTCTCAAACACTTACTCTGTCTTTTTTCTTATGAGAACACTCACTAGTCACTTTATGCAGGACCCACCCAAATCCGGGGTGATCAGATTTTGAGACCCTTAATTAATCTGTAGAGATCTTTCTTCCAAATAAGATCACCTTCACAGATCCTGGTGCTTAGGACTTGGACTTCTTGTTTGGAAAGTTCATAACCCACTGCTTGTGGGAATGTTTCCACTGAGATGGTGGCCCATAAGCTAAAACCTCTTGGGAACCGTGTCAGCTCAGTCCTGTTCTGACTTTCTCTGTTCTTCAGGGCTTAGGGCTCCCCAGACTGGACCCAGGAATCCAGGAGCCAAATCTCATCTCTCTCTACCACCCCCTTGTCAATCTCCTACTCACCCCCAACCCCCTTATTCTCTCTTCTTGCAGTAGGAAATGCCCACTTTAAACACCTGGGCCTGGAGACGTGAAGCAATTTGTCAAGGTTATACAACCAGTTAGCAAAGGCGGGACCAGAGTTCTGTAGTACTAATCTGAAATAGTTATTTTAAAATCATATGGCTGCAGTTAGACAGCATGTGGAGTAGCGCTTTGGAATTAGAACATTCCGCTTCCTGCATTCCTGGCAGCCTTTCCAGGCTGTCTCCAGAGAAACTTATCAGCCTGTCAGCCTTCTCACCAGCCCCTCTTACCTTCTCCGTGTCACAGGCACGACAAAGTGCAGACAAACTCGCTTCACACAACCTCCTCAGCCAAGCGCTCCAGAGGCCTCCCATCCAAGGCGAGCGACTGCAGTGACTTCCAGGCAGCCAAGCCACCCACGAGCTCTGTGAACTACGCTGTCGATTTTTATTTGAATCCTCCTTTATTCACAGTGTGATTTCATTTAGGGTTGGCCTCACTTCCTGTTCAAATGCCAGGCCTGCAGCCTCACACTAACTGGCAGAACTATCTTGTCATCACTACAAAGAAAGAACTCTGCCCCTGGACTCTCGCGGAGGAGTGGGGCGTCTACGCTAACTCCATCTTCCCGGGCAGCTCCCAGTCCTCAACCAACAGTTGAGAGAGAGCGATGCGGGATTCCATCTTTACTTTCTGTTGCTGGGAACCACCCTGGCTTGAAATTGTTTCTTGTTCTCAGGTCAAGTTTGCTTTCTCGTGTTCTCGGGGAGTAGAAACAGAGAGACCAGGGTGTAGATCTCTGAAATGATGGCTCCCATGGAAAGATCTTCAAAGGGAAATGAATAAAGTATTCTGAACCTGCCCTTGGAGTGCTTATGGAGTCAGAAAATGCCTTCTTTGGCAAAGGAGTCCTCTCAGGACACATGTAAAGGCTAGAAGCTGATCTTTCAGCAAACACTAAATAAAAACTGGAGTATAGGAAATAGAAATGGGACAAAAGAAGCTCACTGCCATGACATTTTCAGTTGGGCATCTTAGGGTGATCAGCGGGAACTATGCCACAGCTGGGAAGGGCCGGGATGCAGCTGACCACAGCGTAAGAGAACATCCCTGAAGGTTGCTTCCGATATTTTGCCTGTATTCTCTGATTTGGTATAAAGCCACTCTAAGTGTCTGCCTCTTTGTAAAGTTCGTTTACAGTTGGTGGTGGTGGTGGTTTAAATCTGGGAAGTTTAAGCCTGAGAAAAGCAGAGGCAAACCTGAGATCGCATTTGAGCTAACGTGGATGCACAGGCTTCAGAAAGGGCCAGAGGTTCGTTAAGGTGAGCTGGATACACACCAGCTAGCAGAGGTCATGGACACCAGAGCTGAGGCTGGAACTGGGTTGCAACTAAGCACATATGAAATGAAGCTGGGAGCAGAGGACAGAAGCAAAAGTGGTGTTCAGGTCTTTGTCTTCTTCTCAACAAGGGGCCAGAAGGCAAAGTATGCTCTACCCACGTGTATACTCAAATCAAACCACATAGTCCCCATGAAAAGAGGACAGGTAGATTCCTGAAGTTCCCCACATGCTTTTCAAGCTGAAATACCATCCTCTTCTCCCACCCTTTCTAGGTTTCTCTTACCGTTTATTCTCATCCACAGCCATAAATGGAACTTCATACCTCTTTTGAAGCCTATGGAAATGGTGAAACTGAGGCTCAGAAATGAGGAAACTTGCTAAGCTCACACAGTAGGACTCAAAGCCAGGACTCAGAACATGCAATTCCAACTCCATGACCAGTGTCTTTTCTCTGTTTGCGGCAACATCAATAAATATTTTAGGTACATAGCGTTTGAGTTGGCAACATGGCACCCATTTGGGGATATGCAACCAGTTAACAGTGGATCATGATCTAGGGAAAAGTCCAGGCTGGAAATGTCAACTTGAAGAGTCATTTGCTTGAGAGCTGGGAGGCTGGTGAGAATGTTCAGAAAGAGAATATTGAGGAAATAAAAAAAGCTTGATGATAAATCCTAAAGGAATTCCCAGTTTAAGGAGTGAAGGACAACATGTGAGCAGACAAAGATGCCCTTGTGGCTCAGACAGTAAAGAATCTGACCCCAGTGCAGGAGACCCAGTTTGATCCCTGGGTTGGGAAGATCCCCTGGAGAAGGAAATGGCAACCCACTCCAGTATTCCTGCCTGGGAAATCCCATGGACAAAGGAGCCTGGCGGACTACAGTCCACGGGAGCTCAAATACTCGGACATGACTGAGCAACTAACAGAAGATGGAAGAACAGTGAGAGAGGTGGGAAGAGGAGCAGGACAGGCTGGTGCCAGAGGAACTAAGTTAAGACAGAGTTGTAAGGAGGAGGCAGTGTCAGAAGGTTTTAATTGGAGGTAATGTTTCACAGGGGATAAGCTCCAAAAAGAGTCTCTTTGAGTTAAAGTTAACGGACCAGTTGACCTTAGAGGTCTTCAGGCTAGACCTCTTTTCTGAGTTCTAGCCTTGTATGTTGAAGTAGTTACTGTACTTTGCCAAAGTACCCCAAATCATATATTCAGCTGTCCTGGACTTACATCCTCCTTCCTGCATTCAGCTCCCCAATTCAAATGCTCTTCTGTGGTTCTTACTTCCATGAATGTGTCTATCATCTATTATGTTTTCAAAGGTAGCTCTTGGTAACGTCTTATTCCTCATCTATTGAGTATAACTCAACATCTTTCTAGCTGCAAGGGATGCTGGGAAATTGGGCTGGAGTTGACTTGGACCAGGGCTTGGCAAGTGTTTTCTGTGAAGGGCCAGGCAGTAAATATTTGAGGCTTTGCAGGCCATATGCTCTCTGTTGCAGCTGCCCAAATCTGTCCTTGGAGTGTGAAAACAGACACAGACAGCAAGTAAATGAGTGGGTAGGTCTGTGTTCCCATAAAATTTTATGGACAAAACCAGGTGGTAGGCTGGATTTGACCCAGGGGTCGTTTTCCAGCCTCTGGCTTAGACAAAGCATGACCTACTTCTGAGCGCCAGGGACACTGGAGCTGCAGACAGTCATGATTCCGTAAGCGTGAAGGCAGGCAACCCCAGCAATTGGTGGGCCATTAACAGGGCCAGCCATGCCTGGTCAGGGGCATTCTCTTCTCAGGCATGGGAAATGCCCCTTCCTGTGACTGAAGGCCACAAACTAGACATTGGGAGTCTTTGTTGAATCGTGGAAGCCATACTTTTGGTTTTTCAGTAAAAAGTGCAGCTGAATGTTTTCTTCCCTGTCTATTACTTATCAGAAGGGTTAGTCACTGATCAGAGCCTTTGGCAAAGGGACCCACCAAGCCTACAAATCAGCAAATTATAAAAATTTTAAACTGGTGCTCTGGCTCTGGAAACTTGGTGGGAAGGAAAGTGGGACTGAAATAGCTGGAGGGAGCTGTGAGGCCAGGGCACCTGTGCTGGGGTGTATGTTAATTTGTTTGGAAATATTTATCTATGCACACATAGATGGTGCACTTGATGAGTAACTATATTTGTACTGCACTTACATGCTTTTTCTCCGCCTTTAATGCAATCAGTGCACATTATAGAGGCATGAATATGCAAATGTTGAATAAAGCTTGAATTTTTTAATTAAAAAAGCTAAATCAGGGGAATTGTAAGTACCCAATTTAACATTTTAAATATGAAATGAAATGTTCTTCATTCCCATTCATGGCCATGGATTTTGTTGATATTCATCATGGAACTTGATTATTTTGTGCCAATCTGTTTTTAAAGGAGCTGGCTTGGGCTTTCGTGAGATCACAAGGACTAGAAGTTGGGGGTGTGGAGAGGGTAAGACTGGGAGGAAAATGACTATCTAAAGAACGCCTCTTTTCCTGTCCTGGTTGATGCTACTGGCACGTGAAGCAGTTTACAGTGTATGTACTTGCGAAAACTATCAGCATATAAATACTCAGTTGGGAATTAAATTTCCAAAAGGAAGCTTAATTCAGAAAAATTACTTTTAATTTGATGTAACACAGCAGCTTATAACAGTTACATTATTCTCCCCCAGGAATAAATGCAGACTTTTCTCTGCTCCCTTTTCAAATTGGTAAACAAATGCTCTCTCTTCAGGTTTTGCCCTTTTTGAAGAGGAAAGCGAGCCTGTCTACTGGCTTGGGACTGAAGAGTTCCCATTCCGATGGGTTGCTCGTTTATTAAACACTTCCTCACGTGGGGTTCACTGCTGTCCATAATTAAAGTGCAACGAGTCCATGCCAGGTTCTTTGGAGTTCAGAATCTTCCATGGTCTGTGCAGCTGGATGACCTTAGCCAAGTGGCTGGTCGTGATATCAGTAGTAATTTTACTTTATAATCTTGCAGCAATTTATTCAAAGTATTTGTGCCCATGTGTCCTTGTTTCATTTGAAATCTGCCTGAGGGACTCAGGAAGAGAATGGGTCAGACCATTCTAAGTCTCTTCTGAAGCTACCACTATGAGTTCAATAAGGTGGTTAAGTGAGAAAGAAAAGAAACGGCTAGCCTAATGATGATTGCACCAAATTTAAGCCTAACTGACATGCTAGTGTGAACAGGTAGTAGGAATTCCAGTATACAGTGACTCAACAATGCTTGGTCCACACCTGCCGATAAACTCTCAGGATTTGGAAGGCTTTTCACTTGAGGTTCCCTGGTTTGGTCATTATCTAAGGGAAATTCCCCCTGGAGTTTGTCCTACTCCTAATATTTTATTGTATTTTATACTAATTACTGTCATAGTTCAAGGCATGCGATTTGGAGTTTTCCAAGAATGTGAATTCTTCAAATTCTGAGACCCTCCCCACATTAAGAGAGGGAGTACAAAGTTTTCAAGAAGTGACCATGATCTGATGGTGCAAACATTGCATTCATGGCAATAGCAGAATTAACCTGTCTTTTCTGAAATGAAAGGGCTGACAAAATGTCATCTTGTAATACCCCTGTTTAGTTTAAACTCAATGTTTCTTTCACTTACACCCAAGTGAGGAAAGTATATATTTAAAATGTTTTTAAATAAATGCTTCATTTTTTAATAATTCTAGATTTGCAGAAAAGTTGCAAAGATATTACAGTGTTCCCACACAACCCTCACGGAGTTCTCTCTACTGTTAGCATCTCACATTACTATGGTACATTTGTCAAATCTAAAAAACCACTGATAGCCACTATTAATGCAACTCCAGACTTTATTTGGGTTTTACCAGCTTTAGAAAAATATTTTCAAATCTCCGATGTCTAAGTCTGTGTACATGGGTCAGTTCAGTGGTTTCAAGTTCTGTTCTGAACCCAAGCTGATGATGTTGAATCACAGAATGGTATAGTAGAGAATTTTAAGATCCACATAGTGCTACGACATTTTTAGAAATGAGAGAAATAAAGTCCCTGGGAGAACAAAAATCATACAGAGCCAACATCACTTCAGTTGTGCAGCATATTCTGCCCAGACACCTCTGACTAGTGGCCACTTAGGTCTTGGCTGCCCTTCTCTTGGTGATAAAAAATCCTCAGATATACAGACACACCTTCAGGACACATTGAGATGAGAAGTCCCTTCCATTGTAACATGCAGGAAGATCCCAGTTCTCCTGGTCCTTCTAATCTGTTCAAGGAGAAATTCTATGGCAGGAGCCCAGGCAGAACAGGTAGGCGGAGCTTCTGAAAAAAGTGTGATTGAGGCCTATTTCCAGTCTTGAACACTACAGCAGAGAAATGGGTCATCCTAAAACTGTTCAGGTATCCCGGCAGTAGGCACTTCATTTGGGCTGTCTGTGTAGATGTGGGTTAACTTCAGGTACGTGTAAGGTGGTGCGATCTTGCATGTCAGCACAGCAAGGGGCGCAGGAAACACTCTGTCAACACGCATAACCATTAGTCTATCTACAGCTGATGCCTTTGAGCCATCTCATTGAGGATCAGGGCGACCCGAATACATTCCTTCGTAGCAGTACAGATGGATACCAGGAAACCGAGCAGATGCATCGTCTCTAATCAGGCAGAGACACAGCAGGCTAACTAAGAGCGAGGATTCACATGCCTTCGCAAACCTTAATTAAAGAGCTCGGTGCCTCCTTTTGTTTTATCTGTTGCCAGTGTTTGGTCTCCTATTGTGACAGCTTTTTTTTTTTTTTTTTAAGTAGTCATCAATTCGCTGTGATAATGGAATGGGGAGACAGAAGAGTAAGGTATCTGTGAAACAGCCATAATGTCTGGCCAAGAGTTAAGGAGCTGTTGCTTTTGCAGCTGCAAACCAGTGTCTGCAAGAACCAACCACAAGGGAGTCCAGAGAGAGAACGCAGGGGTCTGGATACCTCGGAACCCATCCCACATCATCTTCTGTCTTAGGCAACAGCCAACAGAAACCAAATATCCTGTCCTTAAGGGAGGGAGTGCTAAATTATTGAGCAGGCTCTCAACAGCAGGCGAGTGGAACAGGCATCTGTAGATTTGTGTTTCACACCCCAGTAATAAATACAGTGTTGAGAGGCGAAATCTGTCCCAGCAAACGCACGGGGCTCGGGACAGACTCTGCTCACAGGCTCTTCCATTTTGCAGAGATTTGAGGCAAAGGTTGTTGGCTGGGCTCAATGTCCCTCCATGTGAGCTGAGGGAAGGGCTGGGGGTGGAGAAGAGATACCTCAGCTCATATATAACAGAGCTTCCTGTCATTGAGGGAGTTCAAGAAAAGGAAGCCAAGGGAAGATTTCACGTGGTAGAGAATATGCATGAAAATGTAGCTCCAAGCCCCCAGGGCAATCTTCTTGAGGTGAGGAACCCTCTCTTGTTTGCCATCCTGTTTCTAGTTCTTTAAATAGTCTCTGGTCATAGTACTCTTACTCAAGAAATATCTCATGGGCCTAGTTTTGTAGAAGTCTCTAAATGACACAGTCTCATAATTGTTGCTGGAGGGCAATGGAGAGACACATTGCATCCTAATAATTTGCAAGTAAAAATAGCTGGGTCCTTAGAAAGAGTATCGAATTAGGAATCAGAAGTCCCAATGAGTTGGAGTGTACTTTTTAAATTCAAAAGTTCTTTTGCCAAGATACATGATCTCTTTCCATGTCGGTTTCTCAGGACAATCCTATTTGATGGTGACGGAGGGTGCTAATGGGCTTGTCCACTGCCCTGGGCGGTGTGTTACCCCTTTACATCTTCATCACCCCCTAGATCTAGACAAATTCATATTTTTGAAACAAGACTGCCTCAGGCCCCTCCTCCCCTCCTCCCCCAAAGCAATGAATTCCAGGTATGAGGGTTAGAGAGACCAGAGATACCTGGATCTGAAGACATTCAGAAGGTTTGGGTGGTGTGCTTCACTAGTGTGCGATCAGCCCTATTTTAAAACCCTTGATGTGGGTTTACTCACCCATACTAAGCACGTGCAGTCACAGTGGCCCGGGCTCAGTGACCTCATTCACTCAGCCTACAGTGCCTGCTTGACCTCAGCTCCCCGCTCCTATGCCCTGGCCTTGGGACCATCTGGCTTCATCTTCTGGGTCATGATATCGACCTAGGATCTGCCATGTTTGGGTGACCCATCGGACATTTCCCAGCATGCTTCGCTATAGACTACAATAGATCCAAGATGGTGATAGAAATGAGTCTTGACATGTGTGAGTTGATGCCTGGAGTTTAGTCAATTACAATTAGTTAAGTTATTAAGTCAGGCCAGAGACAGGCATAGATTGGCCTCATTGTAATCTTGAGTCTCACAAAGAGGCCAGCTGACAAACCATGTGGAGAATGTATGTAGCCCACATTTGGAGAAGCCCAACATGCTTTCCCTCCTAATGGGAAAAGAAAGACAGGAGAGGAAACCATTCTTTGACCCTCTTTTCTTCATTGGCTAATAGGTTTTTCTTTAAAGCACCTATCTTTCAAAAAGTTAAAATGCTTTATCATTACTTAGTTACCTGTGAACTGGCCTAGAGGCTCCTTGGAGCCCAAGATTGGGCTCCAAAATCACTGCAGATAGTGACTGCAGCCATGAAATTAAAAGACACTTGCTCCTTGGAAGAAAAGCTATGACAAACCTAGACAGCATATTAGAAAGCAGGGTCATTACTTTGCCAACAAAGGTTCATATCGTCAAAGCTATGGTTTTTCCAGTAGTCATGTAGGAATGTGAGAGGTGGACCATAAAGAAACCTGAGCACTGAACAAATGATGCCTTTGAAGTGTGGTGTTGGAGGAGACTCTTGACAATACCTTGGACTGCAAGGATATCCTGAATATTCATTGAAAGGATTGGTGCTGAAGCTGAAGCTCCAATACTTTGGCCACCTGATGCGAAAAACTGATTCATTTGAAAAGACCCTGATGCTGGGAAGGATTGAAGGCAGGAGGAGAAGGGGACAACAGAGGATGAGATGGTTGGATTGTATCACTGATTCGATGGACATGAGGTTAAGCAAGCTCTGGGAGCTGGTGATGGACAGGGAAGTCTGGTGTGCTGCAGTCCATGGGGTCGCAAAGAGTCGGACACGACTGAGTGAACTGAACTGAGAGGCCCCATGGATTCTGGAAGTCGTCAGCCTATAGCTTGTGTGTTAATTTAGGTTTGCCTTGTAAATATTTCTATACTCCAGAGAACTTCAGATTTGCCTAAAGCACTTCTGGAATCTGAATGCAAGTTTGGATCCATGTTTGTTATATCCCCACGCACACACACTGTCATCTATGTATCTCTGAAAGGCTAATGCTGGTTGGTCCTCAGCAGAATATTTGGAGAACTACACCCAAATGCACTCTCATCAGTCTTGTCAGGGTATTTCTACCTTTGGTTGGGATTTGTGTTCATCATCTACCAGTGGCTCAGATTTGAGGGTAAGTGAGCATATTGAATTTGCTCCAGGGCGTTTGAAAATGCACTGGAGTTAGGAGTTGGTATTGCGTTTTTTGTTTCTCATTCTTACCCTTCAACCAAAGACAAACATTGAACTCCCGCTGGGTGGGTGCTGACCATCAGCCTGGAAGCTGAGGACAGCTACACAGAAGGGAGAGCTCATGGTTTGTGTCTGGGAAGAGTGTAAATGGCAGAGAGAGAAACTGAAAAAGGAAAGGGACTGAAACAGGTTAACACTCCCACAATACAATCTGACCATTGTATTGATTAAAAATAACCTTTCCAGCAGATTGATTCAGGGGGCATTCTACCTCTTTGGGATACAAAGACTTCAATTTTCCTTTTGCCACCCATGTCTATCTGAGTCTATTATCTTGCTAATTCATTAGAAGTTTTTGTTTAAGTTGATGAGTTAGATTTTAGCCACACACATTTTGCTAATTCTCACAATATTTCAAACCTTTTCATTATTATAGTTGTTGTGATGATCTGTGACCCATGATCTGGATATTACTACTATGACTCTCTGAAGGCTCAGATGATGGTTAGCAATTTTTGGTAATAGAATATTTGTAAATTAAGGTCTGTACATTTTTTTAAGCATAATGCTATTGCCCATATATTAGACTATAATATAATGTAAGCATAACTTTTATATGCATTGGGAACCCAAAAAAATTCGTGTAAGTCACTTTATTGATACACTCCCTTTATTTCCGTGGTCTGGATCCAAATGCACAATATCTTCAAGGTCTGCCTGTATTACTTTGCAAAAGACCATGACTTTTGTTGTCTTCATACTCTCTCTCTTGCCATCCCCTTTGCTTGCCTGATGAAGCCAACCACCATATTGCATGCTGCCATGTGAGGAAGCAAGGAATAGAGTAAGGTCTCTGGCCACCAGCTCATGGGGAACCAAAGCCCTCAGTCCAACAGCCCAGGAGGAAATGCCTCCTGCCATCAACCTCTTGAGTGATCGAGGGCAGTATCTTCTGTCAAGTCCTCAGCTGACCACAGGCCCTGCCAACACTGGGACTGCAGCCTGTGAGAGTCTCTGACAGCAGAAGACTCACATAAGCTGCACCTGGATCCCTGACCCATAGAAACTGTGAAATGATGAATGTTTCAAGTCATTGAGTTTGGGAGTGATTTGTTAAGTAGCAGTAGATAACTACTTTGGCACATTGAGTAGCTGACCTCTGATATTGCTTCCAGACCTGTAGGGTTCTATGAGTTTTCAGAGGTTAAAAAAATGAAACCCAAAGGTATTGACTATATTGATATCTAAGCTGTGTTTTTTTCTTTTCTTTCGCCTTTTTTCTTATTAAGCCCAATAAATAGCTGTGCTATCTGTTGGGATTCATTTTCCCTTGTATTCAGGCTTGTCAGCTGTAACTTTATTAGGCTGGCCAGAGAAAGTGAACTAATTCAGGCAAGAGTCTTTGGAAATCCTAGAAAGTCCGGCAGGAAAAGGAAAATACCATCTGGTCGCTAATGTAGTGTGCCTTGCATGTGAAGTAAGAGCGATCAGAGCTCAAATAAAAAGAGTGCTGAGGTGTCGTTGATTGCTCTGGGTCTGAGCAGTGGTTTCTAATCCAATCTATTATTTTTACCTGTAGCATCAGGGCCCTTCAGTGCCAGTACTGAACGGTTCCTGAAGTCATCTATTTGAGTTGCTGCCACAATTGCTTTCTGCATAGATACATTTGTGACTTAACTGCTCTTGGTTCAATAAAAGAATTACAGTGCTTTACTGTGACTTGAGGAAGCCCCGGCAAGGTTTTGCCACTGCAGATCCAAAGATCTATTACTCTGCCAGTCCAGCCGACTGAGTTAATGTTTTATATTAAGATTTCTAGTCTTTATTCCTAGAAACAGAGAGGCAAGTGACATGCTAATGCCTGATGTTGAAAGAAATAGAAGATGTGGTTTGAAATTTAGGTGATTTAAATAAAAGAAAATTCTCGGCACAGTGAGCCAAACTGACCCCCTTTCCCCACAGGGGCGGACTTCACAATGCTTGAGCATTGATGTATTTTAAACCAACAAAATGGTCTAGAAGACCGACCCTGTGGAGCTCAATCATGTGAAAGAAATCATCCTGTGCTCTCAGCACATCATGTGCTTAGAATCTGTTAGGAAGGGGCACAACTGCCTGTTGATGCTTCTAAATAGTGTTCTGACTGTGAGTAGCAGTCTGTCTTGGGGGTGGGTGGAGAGAGAACGAGAGACACTGAGGGGAGCATGCCTGGGAGAGTGCAGCTGTCAGCTTCAGTATCATCCCAGTGGCCCGGTGTCACGAATTTCTTCAGCCGTTGAGTATGTGCTCAGTATGGTAGGTCTTACAGTTCTCTTCCAAAAAAGTCTCCATTTGCAGGACATCCCCAGTGGTCAAGCCTCTGTGCTTCCAATGCAGGGGGCACAGGTTCAGTCCCTGAACTCAGGCCCAGGGAACTAAGATCCTACATGCTGTGCAGCCAAAAAAAAAAAAGAAAATTTCAAAAGTTTCCATTCGCAAAGATTTTCACAAAATGAGTTATATCTCCCATAATGTACCAAAGACAATAGATCTAAGGGTATAACTGAGGAAACAGAAACCCAGAGGTTAAATCTTTTTTGTTTTTACTTGGGATAAAATACATAGAACACGAAATTGGCAGTTTTAACCATCTTCAAGTTTGCAGTTTCATGGCATTAAGTACATTCACAATGTGTACATCTGCTCCCACCATTTAGGTTCAGAACTTTTTATCACCCGATGCGGAAACCCTTATGCACTAAGCAGACACTCCCCATTCCCTCTCCCTGCAGCTCTTGGCAACCACTAATCTGCTTTCTGTCTCTGTGTATTGGCCTATTCTGTATATTTCATATAAGTGGAATCATATAATATGTGGCCTTTTGGGTCTGCCTCTTATCAGTATTTCATTCCTTTCTGTGGCTGAATAATAGTGTGTGGTATGGATGGACCACATTTAGTTTATCCATTCATCAGGTGATGGACACAGATTATGTGCTTTTGACATTGATTAACAGCAACATTAACTGAAAGTGTTTTAAGTATCTACCACCAATTAATAGATAACTGTATTAGTAATAATGACCACTTAGTCCTAAGTTCTTGAGAGTCTCTTGGACTGCAAAGAGATCCAACCAGTCCATCCTAAAGGAGATCAGTCCTGGGTGTTCAGTGGAAGGACTGATGTTGAAGCTGAAACTCCAATACTTTGGCCACCTGATGCGAAGAATTGACTCTTTTGAAAAGACCTTGATGCTGGGAAAGATTGAGGGCAGGAGGAGAAGGGGACAGCAGAGGATGAGATGGTTGGATGGCATCACCGACTCAATGGACATGAGTTTGGGCAAACTCCGAGAGTTGGTGATGGACAGGGAGGCCTGGCGTGCTGTAGTCCGTGGGGTCGCAAAGAGTCAGACATGACTAAGCGACTGAACTGAACTGAGTCCTAAACCAAGTAGCACATCATAAGAATGACCTCCTTGTTCTGGAAGATTCTTGATTTTGAATCGTCTTCTAAAATGCTGAGACAAAAAGGTGTTTGAAAGATGTGATTGTCTTGAAAGTGAATGTACTGAATGCCACGAGATGTTGTTACTGGTTCTGGCATTGGCATTTCTCTGGGGAAAACTTGGTCCCCAGTAGCATGACTGTGGACTGCTTTTGGAAAGGTTCTAGGAGAAGGGTCCAGGAAATCTCTCTTAGGTAACGTATGTGTGTGGAGGCTCTGTCCCATTGCCTTTCTGGTTAGAGCTTTGTCGATGTTCATTAACAATTCTGCCTCAGGCATGCAAATGATCTTCCCCTAGCAGAGACATTCTTGTGTGTGGGTTTCTGTTACTCCAAGGTCTCACCATTACTCCCAGTATGATTGGCACTGTTGAGCTTGGGAAATGGGACAGAATATAGGAGGGGAGAACCCACAGCCAGAGAACCTGGCAGTAGGTCTGAGATGGAGAGGTTGGGCTGGTATAGATAGAAGCATCTCTAACCCATATTCACGTGAGGACAAGAGCTATTCTGATGTGTAATCAGACACCTTCTGTCTAAAAAATGAGATGATCTGGGAACTTCTGAGGGTAGATAAACATCCCAGGCCAGAGGAATGGAAGCATATTTTGTTCTGTAGTTCACACACATGTTGGTCAGTTTTAATCAACTCAGCCTTGTGTATTAAGAGACTCCCATCAGAGTCATCTTTCAAGACACTTCTCAAACTCCAGCAGTTACATCAGAGGAGAAAAATGCCAGCTTCTTCTTAAACTGAGAAAGTGAGAACACAGGTTATTGCCTGATTCTTTATATCTTCTATAGATTTTATGAAAAAAAAAAAAATCATAGATACTCTCTGATTTTGTAACAAATTCCTAAAGTGTTCTGCACAAGCCAAGCTGTTACAACTACAATGGATAGTAATTGCCTTTCCTTTTGGAGAAATAGCCCATGCCCTTAATTAGATCACTGTGTGCACTGCATGGCATCTGTTTGCGTGGTGCTTGCCGGAAAGTCTAATGTTTTAGCAGTGTTGAATACTAATGTCCTGCGTCCTCCACCATCACACATCCAGATGTGAGCTGCCACTTCCACTCCAGTTTCTAGGACTGGCATTTTTTCCCTGGCCCGTCCCTGCAGTTCTTAGGACAAGATCCCAAACTGGCTCCTGTCTGCAAGTGAACATTGTGTGGGTCAAAGTGATTCATGAACTGTGAACATGATTTATCTACCTGGGCAGGATAACTTTTCAAGGAAGCTGCATTGTCTTTCTAGAAGGGTGTTAATCAGAGTACCTTGGTCATGACAATGTAGCACATTCCTAGAAAAAATGCACACAATTAAATATGAGTATCAGTGTACCAAGGACATTCACATAGAATCTGGAGCATATTAAGTGCTTCATATCATGAGCCTTCATTTTGAAACCACTGGCAAAAGTCTCAGTTCAGTTCAGTCACTCAGTCGTGTCCGACTCTTTGTGACCCCATGGACTGCAGCAAGCCAGGCCTCCCTGTCCATCACCAACTCCCGGAGTTGACCCAAACTCATCCATTGACTCGGTGACGCCATCCAACCATCTCATCCTCTGTCATCCCCTTCTCCTCCTGCTTTCAATCTTCCCCAGCATCAGGGTCTTTTCAAATGAGTCAGCTCTTCACATCAGGTGGCCAAAGTATTGGAGTTTCAGCTTCAGTCCTTCCAATGAACACCCAGGACTGATCTCCTTTAGGATGGACTGCTTGGATCTCCTTGCAGTCCAAGGGACTCTCAAGAGTCTTCTCCAACACCACAGTTCAAA
The DNA here is from genome assembly GCF_019320065.1 of Cervus canadensis. Taxonomy (NCBI): domain Eukaryota; kingdom Metazoa; phylum Chordata; class Mammalia; order Artiodactyla; family Cervidae; genus Cervus; species Cervus canadensis. The sequence goes on from NC_057413.1 coordinate 14,934,492, forward strand.
AGCATCAATTCTTCGGTGCTCAGCTTTCCTTATAGTCCAACTCTCACATCCATACATGACTACTCGAAAAACCATAGCCTTGACTAGATGGACCTTTGTTGACAAAGTAATGTCTCTGCTTTTTAATATGCTGTCTATGTTGGTCGTAACTTTCCTTCCAAGGAGTAAGCATCTTTTAATTTCATGGCTGTGGTCACCATCTGCAGTGATTTTGGAGCCCCCCAAAAATAAAGTCAGCCACTGTTTCCCCATCTATTTGCCATGAAGTGATGGGACCGGATGCCATGATCTTAGTTTTCTGAATGTTGAGCTTTAAGCCAACTTTTTCACTCTTCTCTTTCACTTTCATCAAGAGGCTCTTTAGTTCTTCTTCACTTTCTGCCATAAGGGTGGTGTCATCTGCATATCTGAGGTTATTGATATTTCTCCCGGCAATCTAGATTCCAGTTTGTGCTTCATCCAGCCCAGCATTTCTCATGATTTACTCTGCATATAAGTTAAATAAGCAGGGTGACAATATACAGCCTTGACTTACTCCTTTTCCTATTTGGAACCAGTCTGTTGTTCCATGTCCAGTTCTTTTTTTTTTTTTCCCATGTCCAGTTCTAACTGTTACTTCCTGACCTGCATATAGGTTTCTCAAGAGGCGAGTCAGGTGGTCTGGTATTCCCATCTCTTTCCGAATGTTCCCTTGGTATCTAATTTTCTTGAAGAGATCACTAGTCTTTCCCATTCTATTGTTTTCCTCTATTTCTTTGTACTGATCGCTGAGGAAGGCTTTCTTATCTCTCCTAGCTATTCTTTGGAACTCTGCACTCAGATGCTTATATCTTTCCTTTTCTCCTTTGCTTTTTGCTTCACTTCTTTTCACTGCTATTTGATATATTCACTTAGCACTAGCAATTTTAAGTTGTACTTATGTATTATATTAAGGAAGCTCTTGTTTTATTTGCTCTCCATCCATGACACAATATATTTTCTACTTTAAAAGCACTTCTTAAATAGTTAAGATAAACTTAGAAAACCTTATATTCAATTACAAACACACTAGAGCATTGGACTGTGAATTAGTCTGCTCAGAGTGGCATAATAAAATACCATAAAATGGGTGGCTTAAACAATAGATAAGGAGGCTAGAAGTTTCAGATCAAGGTTCTGGCTGATTCAGATTCTGGTGAGCATCTTCTTGGCTTTGCAGATGGCCACATCCTCTCTAGGTCCTCACATGGCCTTTTCTTGTTAAGCACATGTTTATGGTTAGAGAGTGGACTCTGGTGCCAATTCTCATAAGAACACTAATCCTCTTGGATCAGGGCCCTGCTCTTATGACTTAATTTAACTTTACTTCCTTAGGGACCCCATTTCCAAATACAGCCACACTGAGGGTTAGGGCTTTAACACAGTGAATCTGGGGGGAGATGCAAATATTCAATCTATAGTATTCTGCTCCTTGCTCCCCAAATCCATGTCCTTCTCAATGTGAAAAATACATTCACTCCATCCCAAAGCCCCCAAAGTCTTAACTCATTCCTGGATCAACTCCAAAGTCTAAAACCTAAAATCTCACCTAAAGATCACCTAAGCCAGATATGGGGGAGACTTGAGGTAAGATTCATCCTGAGGCAGAATTTCCAGTTTCTAATTTTGCCATTGAGAGTGAATTGTCACAAATTCACATGTGAAAGCCCTAACCCCCAATGTGATTATATTTGGAGACATGGCTCTTAGGAGGTAATTAAGTTTAAATAAGGTCATAAAAGTGAGGTCCTAATCCAGTAGGGTTGGTGGCCTAATAAGAAGAGGAAAAGAGAGATTTCTACTGTTTAAGCTACCCAGTCTATGATGCTTTGTTATGGCAACTCAAACAGACTAACCCAGTACCCCACGCTGCTCTGCCTCTGCTCCTTTGCAGGTAACCTTAGTTTCTTCTCTAGAGGTCTTTAGGATCTATTGTTTCTAATGTTCTGAAATATGATAATGCATCTTGATGTGGGTCATTAAAAAATATGAACTTAGTAGACATTTTCAATTTGGAGATTCAGCTTCATTTATTTCAATTTTGAAGTTTTTCTCTTGTATTATTATATCTCCCTAAGATCTTCTCTGCTTTCTTCTTTTGGAATTTCTATTATTTGGGTATTGGACATTATTGTCCAACCCTTAATTTTCTTGCCTTTTTCTTCCTATTCTCCATTTTTATCATTTTTTTAAAAAGTCTTCCCTATCTTTTTTTTTAAAGTCTTCCCTATCTTTTAATTGTATTATTAAAGTTGTAAGTCTGGCTCTCATATTTTTTAGCTTCCAATCAGCTCTTAAATGCTGATTATTATTATGATTATTAAATATATCTTATCAGGGCTTCCCTGGTGGCTCAGAGGGTAAAGTGTCTGCCTGCAATGTGGGAGACCTGGGTTCGATCCCTGGGTCAGGAAGATCCCCTGGAGAAGGAAATGGCAACCCACTCCAGTATTCTTGCCTGGAGAATCTCCTGGACGGAGGAGCCTGGTGCAGGTTACAGGCCATGGGGTCGCAAAGAGTCTGACATGACTGAGCGACTTCACTTTCACTTTCATTCTTGTTTCATGAATGTAATGTCTAAGTTTTCTTTGACTTTCTGTGTTATTTTTATTTCCTGAGTCTTTTGTGGGGGAGGGCAGTTATATGTTTATAGTTTTCTCCATTTTGGAAGTTTTCCTCAATAAAGTAAAGGCTGAGGCGGCGGCAAGAGTCAATTTGTTTCCTATACAGAATTCCAAACAATTTCCCTGTATTTATCTCATATCTCATATATATGTCCTTCAGACTGAAACTGTCTCCAGTATGCTCTTCTGGGTTTCTGAGATGCAACGTAATGCAAAGTAGCTGGTTTCTCAGCATTGTCATCTCTGCCAACTCTTCAGTTTGAATCCTCCCTTATCTGCAAAGTATTTACTGTTCCTTCCTTTTCTATCTTTATATATATATATATATATGTACATATATATCTATCTTTATATGGTGTTGTTTCCATTACAGTTATCTTCTGGTTTCATTAAACAAAAACTTTGTGTTTCTACATCCTTGTTGTTTTGAGGGGGTTTGAGGGGTTCTTTTCAAGAGAAGGGGGCCACAAACATGTTTACCATCTAGAGCCAAAAGCACTTCAGACCATTTGAGAATGTTTTTCTAGTACCCTGGTGGGAAGGCCAGACATTTTGAGCCCCTTGTGAAGATAATGGACTTTAAAGCCAGAAGACGGCCTTTGTGTGTCCCACAGAGGATCAATGATGTAGAAGAAAATTGGAAAAAATTCAAATCCCATCAAGGGTTTTTCTGAAATGCAGAAAATGGATAAATGGTCTATTTGAATTATGGAATTTCCTGTTTGATAATGCCCATTGCTTGTAACTGGTTGGTCAAAATTAGATTTCACAGAGACATGTTTTGATTACAGTGTTAGAATCCTACTGCAAGACATGCAATGTGATTTGAAGTCCTCAAACTCCCTAACTGTCAAACTGAATTTTTGTAAGCCATACTTGTTCAGCCTTTGGAAAAACAGAAAAACTTGGCAATGTTCTTCTGGCCAGAGTGAAGCAGAGTGGGAATAACCATGTCATATTTAAAGTGGGGATGGTTAAATACTGCCACTCTTTTCAAAATAATCAAGGTGAAGATTAACTTTCCCCGGTGATTGAAGAGAAAGATCTAGGACTTGACTTTGGGCTTCTCCAAGGTACAGAATGGTTTTTTGGTTCCTGCTCTCAAGGATATTGAAGGAATAATATTTTTAAAAAGGCTTAGTCATTCTGTGTGTGTCATTTACCATCTATATGGTTTGCATTAGCAAGACTTCTGCAAATTGTGTGGAAGGGATTTAAAACAGTTCTCTGGCTTATAAGAAAAATGAGCCCACAGTTCCTGGCTCAGAGTTCCTTGTGGGAGTCCTGGTGTAAAATGATCTTTTACATGCCTGGTTGGAACTATGAGTCTAATGACATCTGCATTTTTTAAAAAAATAATCATTTTGCATGTTGAACTAAAATTTTCTATTTCAGCCTTTTTTTTAGTACAGAGTAGATGGATTCTTTGTATATACATATTAGTACACAGAGAAGAATTGTCAACAGATTTAGAATACATATTTGAGGAGATCCTGTGGTGATGACTGTATAACTGTTTTGGAGTCGGGGTTCTCCACTTTTTTCCCAAACAGTGTTGTATGTTAAAGGAAAATTCTCCCAGGTTACAGGTGCCTATGGCCAAGTCAAATTTTGCCTATAGGCAGGACCCTCTCGTGTGATTTTAGGCAGTCAAAAAATGTCCTACCTCTCCAAATAGCTTATGATACTATTACCCTCTGATAGAGTCTCTTGTTCTACTTCTATAAATCTTTTCTCTATTTCAGCACTTTTGGGAGAAGTAGCACATTTCCAAAGGCATGCATGTCCCAGACCGGGTGGTGAATTTGCTTTCAGCATGGACATGAGAGAGAGGAGGAGCTGGAAATGCCCATAAAACAGAAGACAAGGAGAGCTTGGTTAAAAGGAAGATTTTGTAGTGAGACAGACAATGGGATTTGAAAACCACAAACTACTTAGCTGTCAGACTCAATTTTTAGAAGCCCAAAGCCAGAAAGGTTGCAGAACCTAATGAAGGCAAGCTTTTCTTACTTTTCAGTTTCACTGAGGGCGAGCCCTGCAGATGGACTAGGAGCCAGAAACTTCCATGTCCTGCATGATGAAAAGGCAGGATGACAGAGTAGCAGATGGGCCCCTGGAATGTGGTTTCTTTGGACCATCAAGTGAACTCTGAGCTGGAGGAGGGAACTTTTGGTTCTCCACCACCTGCCCGGAACACGTTCCTAGGCATATCTGGGCCTAACAAACAGGATTCCTCATCTTGAGAGCATATTAGGTCCAGTGGAGAACAAAGGGAATTTTACTCCTAGAGGTATTGGCTTATAAAGAGTTTCTAATACTTCGTAAAGTATAAGCCCATCTTAAAAAAATCTGAAAGAACTTTTTGGCCAACTCAGTATCTCTTTGAGAGAGTAAAACTGACAGAAAAAAAAAAAAATCCTAGCTTCCTTAAAAGGAAGTGAGGATGGTTGTTACAAGTAATACTTGAGTGGCAGATTCCCAACTCTTCTTTGTAATACAGGAGAAAAGACTCTGGGTCATGACCTTCTCCAGGTTAAAAAATGTTCTTTGACTCCTCTCTACCCACAGCAGTTATTCTTTACCTCTGTGAGAATCTTTTAAAAACTCTTCCCAGGAAAATGTGTGCACACACGCACGCATGCACACACTTACACTCTTTAATTATTAATTTAATCTTAGGCGGCTCTAACATTTTCACATGAGAAACTACGACCTACAGAAAAAGGCTGGTTTCCAAAGCTGTCCTTTCGTTCATTTATCAGCCTGGTCCTTCCAGTCATCGTATCCACATCGGGCAGAGATGTCTTGCCTGCCTGACTGAGTTGCCCTGCCCCTCTGGGCTGTTGGCTCCTGTGTCTGCCCACATCTCCATGTGACTTAGATGCTGTGGTCTAAGGCCGACCAGCCCTTCTTAAGGGCATCTCTCTTTCTTAGTCTGCTTGGGTTGCCATAGAAGATACCATATACTGGGTGGCTTAAGCAACATACATTTATTTCTCACAGTCTGGAGGCTGGAAGTCTGAGAGCAGATTGCCCTCTGGGTTCTGGTGAGAGCTCTAGAGTTCTCTTCCTGGCTGGCAGATGGCCACCTCCTCACTCTGTGCTCAAACGGTGGAGAGAAAGGAGGCTCTGGTCAAACCTTTTTCTTGTAAAGACACTGCTCCCATCATGGAGGTCCCACACTCATGACTTCCTGAAGGCCGCATCCCCAAACACCATCACATTCGGGGTTGGGCTTCAACAAAGAAACTGGGGAGGGACACAAGTGTTTAGTCTATAATATTTTCTCCTTTCTGACTGTAGATTGAAAAGAGGGTAAGAAGTGACTTCCAAGGAAAAAGACAGAGTATACCTGAAGCATTGTAAATCAACTATATTTTCAATAAAATAAAATTCTTTAACTCAGAAAAAATAATAAAGTCCATTTTGTCTTAAAAAAATGAAAAAGAGAATTGAGGGCAGAGGTGAAAGAGGATTAGAAGTGAGGAAGCTGAGGTCTTCAGATTTGCATTCACCTATTATTTCCAGTGTTTGTAACTTTAGAGACCCTTTCCAGACACTTGACTAAATACTCTGATGAACATTTTAACTTTCACATTGAAATATCTTTTCAGTTCAGAGGGGAGGTTTTCTGGGAAAATGTTGGGTTTCATTTTGAAACAAATGGTGTCTATAATTGAGATAGAGATTAAATTATCCTCCTCCAGATTGTATAGACCTTCTTTTTCCTTGAAGGATCACATACAAATTTCATGCATCCCCTGGCAAAATTATGGCTGGAGACAAGAGTCTGCCATTGAGGACAAAAATGTAATCTCTAAAGAGTTCCATCCTTGACCTCAACAGAAATAGAGTGTTTCCATGTGGTCGCCTCTTGGACGAAGGTCAAGATGAGCAGAGACCACCAAGTACATTTCAAGAAGGATATTAGATTTCACTGGAGCCAGTAGCTCAGAAGTCAGTTATTAGAGTTTTGTTTACTATACCCTCTGGCTATATCCTTAATTAGGTGGAACTGATAAGCTTGATAAATTTTGAACTATTGCTTTCTGTTTGCCAATAACAAAATATTACTGTGTAGGATGTTAGTTATTTTCCGCATCAAACCCCTTCTATTTTCCTGAAAATATCATTAGTTTCCATTTCAATAGGCCTTTTGTTTAGAGGGAGAAGAATGTCCTTTTTACCTTTTTTAATTAAAGCACCTCAGTGACTAGTATACAATTTCTTTAGACTTTACCCTGACCCCAATTCTCTACTTCCTTCTCTTCAAGGCTCCAAGGTTTCACTCTCTCAGGTATAATTAGATCAAAGAAAGGATTCAGGCACAGGTTATTTCTCCCCAATTCTCACACATATCATTGCTTACAATTTTTCTTTCTTCTTCTTTTCGCTCCTTCCTTCCCTCCCCCTCCTCCCTCCTCTCTTTCTTCCTTCCTTCCTTTCTTTCTCCTTCAACTGTGAATTAAGCAGACCCTACTGTATAGGTATAGGAATTGGTATAGGAATCTTACACCTATAAACATTATATTTCTATTATAAACTGATAAAAAGATATATGGACAGTATTTTAAGGAACCCCAAACCACTGGGGTAACAGCAAGAACAAGAACAACAACAAGAAAACATAGAAAGCAACTATGTGCTTGTTTATGAATCAATTGCATACTTAAGTTTATACATATAATTACACGGATATGACATGTTGGAATATTTCCTTAATGATGTCTCGAAACTATAATTATAATCTTAATGAAGCATTTCGTCAAGTTTTAACAGGTCCAAGAATAATTATTTTACTGTTCTGTTTGGGATGCAAACTTAGAAGTCTAAGAGTTCAATTAATTATCTTACAGTCGAAAGAGTTTGAAAGTGGAAGGATTTTTTTCCAGGGTAGTGTTTAATATAGATTTAAGTCTGGGTTTGGTCTCTGCAGGCCAGAAAGATATCCTCTTGCTAACCCTGTCATTCAAATACATCTAGGAAGAATAGTCCAAGTAATCACACCTAGGAAATGAATCAGCTTATTGAGAGGTAAAGGGAAACACCTGGATTTTAGAAATGAACAGCAAGCTCAGCAAATGAGATTGCCAAGAATATCTGTGGGAAGGAATAAATCAGCAAGTATTCAAAGATGAGATTCATAAGTTGTTGCAAGTTACCCTCAAAACAGAAGAATGTGAAACAAAGGCTAAAATGCTCTTTCATCTTATACAGAAAGATTGCCTCTAGGAAGAGGCTATTTAGGAAGATGGCGCTTGAATCGTTTTTGAAAAGTTTCTTCTTTTCTGACTTACATCAAACATGAGACTTCTAGACAGCCTTTTGTTTCAGGATGTTTTCTTTGGTTGGTTACTAACATGTTTTTCTGTGGCTGGGCTAATTGAAAGAAGTAGAAGAGAGGGTTGAGGTAAAGAACACATGGGAAGAAAATAAAACTAAGGGTTGGAAGTGGCAAGTATATGGGTAAATATAAAAGACTGTGTAAATGTATTTTTTTATGTTCTTCAAAAGACATTTAGAATTGTATAAAGCAATAATTACAGCACTGTACTGATGGGTTTATAATATATATACACATGATATGTGTGGCAGTAACAACATATAGAAAGAGGAAGGAAATGAAGATATACTGAAGCAAAATTTCTATATTTTACCGGAATTAAACTGGAGTATATTGTTCTAATTTAAGATGCATAGTGTAATGCCTAGAGCTATGAAAACCACTATGAAAATAGCTTTAAAATAGAAATTAAAAAGAGGAATTAATATGGCACATTAGAAAATATCTATTTCACACAAAATAAAGTAAAAGAGAAATAAAGAAGACTTGAAATACAGAAAACAGCAAAACAACAAATATAAGTCCAACCAGATTAATGATTACATTAAATTTGAGTGAACTAAACATTCCAATTAAAAGGTAGAGATTGCCAGAATAGATTACAGAACAAAAGCTGACAATATTCTGTCTACAGCAAATACATTTTAGAGTCAAAGGCACAATAGACTGAATGTGAAATGGTAGAAAAAGATATACTATGCGAATAATAATCATAAGAGAGTTTGACCATATTACTATAAGACAAAGTAGTCCTTAATAAAAAATTATTACCAAAGGACAAAGAGGGACATTATATAATGATAGAAGAATCAATACATGAAAAAGATATGACAATATAAGCTTACATATATATAACAACAGTACTCCAAGATACATGACCAAAAACTGACAGAAGAAAAGAAAAAATGCCAAATTGAATAATCATAGATTTTAATACTCTTCTTTCAATAATTAATAGAATAAACAGAGCATGATCAAAGATATAGAAGATTTGACCAACACTATTAAACTTAAATGACCTAATGACATTTATAGAACACTCCACCCAAAGACAGTAATTAATATATATTATTTTCAAATATAAAAGGAATATTTTCCAGGATAGAACATATATTATCTCATAAGAATAAAGAGATTAGAACTATTCAACCCTAATGGAATTAAAGTAGAAATCATTAACAGGAAGAAATTTAGCAATTTCCTGTTATTTGGGAATTAACAGAATTACAAATAACACATGGATCTAAGAAGACATCAAAAGGGAAGTATTTTGAACTGAGTGAAAATTAAAACATACCAATAGTTATGAATACAGCTAGAATAGTACTTGGAATTTACAGATTTAAATACCTATGTTAGAAAAGCAGTTCTCAGAATAAATCATCTAAGCTTCTACTATAAACCAGCTAAAGAGGAGCAAATCGAACCCAAAGCAGGCAAAAGGAAAGAAATATAAAGGGTAGAACTCAATGAAATGGACAGCAAAAACACAATAAAGAAATCCAGAGAAATCGAAGTTGCTTCTTTGAAGAGATGAAGGAAATTGGTAAACTGTTACCTACCCTGACCGGGAATGAAAGAGGGAAGACACAAACCATTAAAAACAGGAATGAAAGAAGGGACATCACTGGCCCCACAGAAATGGAAAGAACTATAAATGGAATATTATAGAACTTTATGCTAATAAACTAGACAACCTAAAAGATGGACAGATTCCTAGACAGGCATTAATTACCAAAATTAAGAAGAAAATAGAGAACCTGAATAGAAGGATAAGAAGTAAGAGAAACTAAAGTAGTAACTAAAAATCTTGCTACAAATAAAGTACCCCCAGTCCCAAGTGGTGAATCCTATCAGTTATTTAAAGATGAGATAATACCATTTCTAGATGATGCTTTCAGAAAGTAGAAGAGAAAGGAACACTTCCCAATTCATTCTTTGAAGACATTAGCCTTGATAACAAAGCCAATCAAAGATATCCTAGATGCAAAAATCTTTTTATGTTAACAAACTGAATCTAGCAACATCTAAAAAATGATGATACTTCATTGATGGGTAAGATTCATGTCTGAAATGCAAGGTTGGTGTAACGTCTGAAAATCAATTAACATACCATATTAATGGCTTCCCTCATAGCTCAGTTGGTAAAGAATCCGCCTGCAATGTGGGAGACCTGGATTCGATCCCTGGGTTGGAAAGATTCCCCTGGAGGAGGGAAAGGCTATCCACTCCAGTATTCGGGCCTGGAGAATTCCATGGACTGTATAGTCCATGGGGTTGCAAAAAGTTGGACATGACTGAGCAACTTTTGCTTTCACCATATTAATACATAAAGGACCAACTTCCCCACATGATTAATGATAATCACTAAATGCAGAAAAGGCCATTGGCAAATCCGTCTCCCAATCATTATAAAAACTCAAAGAATTACAGGGAACTTCCTTAACTTAATAAAGGGTAGGTATAAAAAATCTATAGTTAATGTAATACTTAATAGTAAACTGAATGCTTTTACCATACCTATTCAACACATACCAAAGTTTCTAGCTAGTGAAATAAAGCAATAAAAAAAGTCAGTGGCGTCTAAATCAGAAAGAAGTAAAGGTGTCTTCATTTGCAGAAACAGAATCCAGTATAAAAAATCTTAAGGAAATTATACAAAAGCTACTAAAACTAATCAAGAGTGTTTAGCAGGATTCCAAAATAAGAGAGTTAGACACAACTGTTGAACAACAACAAGGTAAAAGGTCAGTACACAAAAATCAATTGTTTTTTCTATGTATTAGAAATATATAATTAAAAATGAAATTAGGAAACAATTCCATTGATAACAGCTTCCAAAAGAATAAAATACTTCAGAAAAAAATATCAAAAGAGCATGTCTCTAAAACTTAAAATTGTAAAACATTGATGTCAGGAATTTAAGACAATCAAAATAAGTAGGAAGACATCCCATGGTCATGAATTAGAACACTCAATATTGTTAAGATGACAATTCTCCCCCAAAGTGATCTATAGATTAAACACTATCCAGATCAAAATCCCATCAGTTTTTTCCTTTTGGGGTAGGAATTGGCAAACTGATCCTTCATGTATGTAAAAGTTAAAAGACCTAGGAATAGCCAAGACACTTCTGAAAAAGAAGAATAAAGTTGGACAACTTACACTATCCAATTCTAAATCTCACTGTAGAGGCATAGTAACTAAGACTATTATAGCACTGGCATAGGATAATCATATAGATCCATGGAAGAAATTTAGCATCTAGAAATAAACTTTTACATTTATAGTCTTTTTTGACGAGAGTGCAAAGCAGATCAGTGGGAGAAAGAACAATCTTTTCAACAAATGGTTTTGGAACAATTAGCAACTTTTTTTCCCTTAAGTAAAAAAGGAATTTCCACCTAGACCTTACACTACACAAAAAAAATAAAATAGATTACAGATTCAAATGTAAGAGCTAATGCTCTAGAGGTAAACTTAGGGAAAAATCTTTGTGATCTTGGGTTAGCCAGTGGTTTCTTAGGCACCAAAGTTACCTTCCATTTAAAAATGTTGATAAATCAGACTTCATCAAAATTAAAAATGTTTGCCCTCCAAAAGACACAAGAAAATAAAAAGCCATGTCACAGACTAAGAGATAATGCTTGCAAAACTAATAAAAGACTTCTATCCAGAACACACACACACACATGATATCTATCTTATAGATAAATATCTCTATACCTTATAAAATATCTTATATAAATCTCAAGTATTTTATAAGTATGTCTTATAAGATATATATGTCTCACTGTAAATCATGTATTTGTGTATATAATAGAGGGCTTGTAGTTGGAGGATATTGTTTTAAACTCTTACTATTAAATAATAAGGAGTTTCCCAGGTAGCACAGAGGTAAAGAATCTGCCTGCCAGTGCAGCAGATGCAAGAGACACCAGTTTGATCCCTGGATCAGGAAGATCCCCTGGAGTTGGGAGATGGGGGAAATGGGGTGATGTGGGTCAAAGGGTATGAACTTTTCATTAGAAGATGAGTAAGTTCTGAGGATCTAATGTACAGTGTGATGACTATCCTTAATACTGTACTGTATACTTGAAAGTTGCTAAGCGAGTAAATCTTAAATGTTCGCATCACAAAACAACAATTGTAATTACATATATGTGATGTGATAGAGGGGTGGGCTAATGCTATGGTAAGTGTATCAACACATTGTACACCTTAAACTTACACAGTGTTCTATGTCGGTTATATCTCAATACACCTGGGAAAAAGTGTTCAAATCTCCTTTATCTCTTAGTTGGTTTTTGAAACATTTGACATATCTGGAGTTTGTTCTGGCATCAACCCTTAACACTGCAGTAAGTGGTACAGTTGGCCAACTCAGTTTCCAAAAGTATTGGGTAATTGGTACCAAAGCCGATGACATATATTTAGTTCTAAAAGTAAATTTTTGTGCAGAATATTTATCATCTACCTCCAATATATTATGAATTCCACTGTGGTTTTTAGAGATAACCTTTTGCAATTTTTGTGGGAGAATGTATTTAGTGGGCAATAGGAGAATTAACTCTGTAGACTGTAACTGTTATCTCTTCCTTCTCTGAATTGGCTGAAGCTGGTGTGGGCTAGCCAGGAAAAGATGTGTTGTCAGAAACGAGAGTAATTGGCTTTTCTCTATGACTGCTTAATGGGATCTTACATTAATGTGTATTAATGTATCCAAATTAGTGTCATTTTTTAAAGCAGTGCGAGTTTAGAAACTGAACCAAAGGAATGCTATTACTTCTTTTGTTTTATAAAAGGAAACTGAACAGAAGGTTGATTATAATGTGGCTGGTTTGCATGTATTTTAATTACATTTTGTGTGGCCCATAACCTCAGGAATAATGAGATTCTAGGAGTATTCCATTAGAATCTTGGTGATGATCTGAATGTGTGAAATATATACATAAATTCTCTGCCTTGCCCCTCCATCACCCCAACACATGCAAACATATCATTTAACAAGACAGTCACATCTGATTTCTAAAAAATACACATGCTAGAAATTCTATCCCAATGGCTTCTACCACCTAATCACTCTGAGACTAAAAGCTTATTAAAACAATGTTGGTCAAATGTTTCTTTTGCTCAAACCAGTTTTGACTATTTAAATAAATACAGCTAGAACTTGTCTCAGATTTTTTAAAACAGTCAAGTTGACAAACCTTTGCCCTAGGAGGGTGGCTTGTTTGAAAACAACTGGGATTCTTTTGGGGTCAAACTTGATGATTAAGATGGTTTATCAGGTTGGAAAATATAATTTCTAACTGAAAATAGTATATCCTGATTAAGTATTGAGATCTTTACTTCTGTGGTTTATAAATTCTTTTAAGGAATGGAAGTAGCTGTTGATTTCTTTTATGGAGATGAATTTTCTAGTTATGTGGAATGGAAGAAACCTTTTAGTCCAGCAGTTACCATATAGTTCTTGGGAATCATAAAAATCATGTTGTCAAACTGAGTTGAAAGTTAGATACTATGGTTATATTTTCAGAATTCTTAAACAGCTGTGGAGGGTCACAGCTCCTCAACTATACTGTTGTCATTCATCACTAATCATGTCTGACTCTGAGACTCCATGGACTACAGCACAACAGGCTTCCCTGTCCTTCACTGTCTCCCGGAGGGTACTCAGGCTCATGTCCATTGTGTCAGTGATGCCATCCAACCTTCTCATCCTCTGTTGCCCCCTTCTCTTCCTGCCCTCAAGCTTTTCCAGCATCAGGTTCTTTTCCAATGAGTCAGTTCTTCACATCAGGTGGCCAAAGTATTGGAGCTTCAGCTTCAATATCAGTCCTTCCAATGAATATTCAGGGTTGATTTCCTTTAGGACTGACTGGTTTGATCTCCTTGCTATCCAAAGGACTCTTAAGAGTCTTCTCCAGCACCACAGCTTGAAAACATCAATTCTTTGGTGCTCAGCCTTCCTTATGGTCCAACTCTCACATCCATACGTGACTATGGGAAAAACCATAGCTTTGACTAGATGAACTTCTTCAATTATACACATAAGGCTAAAGTTCCTCTTCTCTCCCCCCCCCCCAATCCATCTTCTATTTGGTATCAAGAGTAATCTTTTTTTCAATATTTATTTATTTGGCTGTGCCAGGTCTTAGTTGCATCACATGGGATCTTTTTTTTTTTTTTAGTTGCAATATGTAGGATCTAGTTCCCTGACCAGGGATTGAACCCGGATACCCTGCATTGGGAATGTGGAGTCTTAGCTACTGGACTACCAGGGTAGTCAGAGAGTAGTCTTTTTAAATGGTAAATGAGTGTCTTCTCACTTTGAAATTTTCAATAGGAATCAATGATTAGATGTGAACAGTGAGGAAAAGAACGGGATCCAGAGTGACTTCTAGGTTCTAGTTTGAGCCACTGGATGGACTCTGGTGCCATTTGTTGGGAAGAGGGCAGCTGTATGTTCCTGCAGAGTTTCCTGGGGTGGGAGTCCCCATTCATGCCCACCCACCCCAGCTCCTGCTCAGACACCCTACTCTTCCATCTTGATTTGGCCAACTCCTTTTTCTTTAAAACTTCAGCTCAAGAGTTGCCTGTTCACAAGCCTTATCTCCCCTTCTCCTACCCAGAGATACACTGGATGAGTGTCTCTCCCCTCCTCCTCCCCTGGTGCTCAGTATTTACGTTTGTGCACTCAGACCAGTGTCTTCTCACAGCTGGTTTCATGTCTGTCTCCTCCCTTAGACCATGAGAACAACAAACCCTGTACCTTACCTGTCACCCTCTTTCAGGGCCTAGCGCCGTGTCTGCACGTGGTCCACAAAGAATGTTTGTTCAAATCAAATGGAGCTCCTCTCCAGGTTTCAGTGGTCACCATTACGCCTCCCAGCTGCCACGCAGCAATGGCAGGTTTTAGAGACTTTTTCCATGTCTATCTGTGTTGTGCCTTTCAAGGTACTGATGGTGTCCATTGGGTGTTTGTTTAAGATGGCAACATCTGGGGTGGGTTAGGGGAGGCTTGGAATGAGTAGAGCAAACTGTGATTACATCTCTGATCCCAGATGCTTTCAAGTCCGCTCAAGTCCTTCATCAGCCATACTGACTCAGAGACATTTTCAAACACAGTTTTCTCAACCTTATTGGGGTTTTGCAAGTACGTTCCTTTCATTTGTTCTCACAGGTACATTCAGTACAACATAAGAAATGCTCATTTGATGCCCTTTTCAAATAATGCCTCTCTTAATTCCCCCTGAATTGTTTCTTACAATGCTGAAGACCTGCAGGGTCATGCAGGCAGTGCAGACCCCCTGGAAGAGCGAGCCCTTCTCTTGACCTACACAGATTCTGTACATGGAATTGATCGATATGTGCACCAACGTAGAAATCTGCCCGTACTCGGGGCAAGATGATGAGAGTGAGACTTTAAAACAGAGAGCCTGTTCTCAGTTACCGGGGAGAAATCAAAGCTATCAAAAACACCTCCGATAAAGGATGGACTAGGATATACAAGGAAAACCACTCCATGTGGGTCTCTCTTTGTGCTTCCTCCTTCTGGCTTCCTCTCCCTTCCACATTTTTTTCTCCTGCACATGCCTTCTCACTTTTTCCTACCTCTTCTTTCTCTGTTTTCTCGCCACCTCTCATCTGCCCCCTTTTTGGGAACAGTTGATGAAGAATTACCATACATGTATCACACATCTGATACATATGTATATGTTGTTTGTACCTGTAACAGAATTATATATATTTCTTGAGTGTATGGTGTAAAGCTTCCAATTTCCAGTTTTTAATTTTAAAATGGGTGCGTTAAAACGGTTTATATTTCTTTCTCTCTCAAAACAGTTATTTGTTCTTTTTTCTTTGTAATGTACATGTGAGTCTTTCTTATTAGCTTATTTTTCTTCCTAAGGATCAGTTTCCTTGCCTGCCCCACCCCCCCCTGCATTCCTGCTTTCTGGCTGAGGAAGAAAGGAGGAGAAGAATGGGATGAAATGTGCTGTGGGGGGCAGGGCTGGGGGCAAGGAAACCAGGTCCCAAAGAGGGGGTGCCCCTTCCCCTTTGCACTTTTCTCAGCTAGAGCTTTGGACCAAAAGCTTTATTTAAAACAGGAGCTTCATTTTCCTCAACAAAAACAGAAAGCCATCTTTCCCCATTACAAAGGCGCTTTGCTCTTAGTGTCATTTTTTCAGGGAGCACTTGACTTGCTCGCTCAGTGCCCAGGAAGCCACACTCTCTCTTGTCACCGCAAATGAACCAGAAAATTCTCTGAAGCGACAGGACCCAACAGACAGAGGCTTGACTTCTTTTGTGTGCACATGTGTGTTGTGCATAAGAAATCATTATCTTTCCATAGACTGGGGTCATTTTCTTCTCTCTTTCTACTACCAACCTATAAATTTAATTATTTGGTCACTGCAGCTTTAATTAAAAAGTCTTACTTATCTTTAGAGGTTTCCTTTTTAAATTTCTAGAGATTAGGATTATCCACAACATGTCAGCTTGTTTTATGTCCATATACTATATGGTTTCTATAATGATATAAAAATGAATTACTGAGATCCTATGAAGCTAATCATATTCTGCATTTCTCTCCTAATAATCCCAGATTACATTAATCATAAATGTCAGCAGCGTCTCTAGATGACTTCTTGACTTTTGACAAAAAGCCTTCATCTTGGCCCTTTAAATTCCAAGGTCAAGGAGAATGTAACATTCAGAATAATTATTAGCATTATTTTACGTTGACATTTCCCCCCTGCTTCCAGTTTAACATTCCACCCAGGCAATGAAGACGAATGTCATCTTTCGATTCACTGGAGGGAATTGCCCCAATTAAACCTGACTTAAAGGCTATTGGAAATGCTGTATTAATTTGCCGTTCTTCTTTAAAATAGAAAATATTTCATGAAGGAGAAGAATTTTCATTAAAAGCATTAAGGATTTACCATGACATGAACAAGCAATTTTTGAATTGACTTCTTTTCTCCCCAGGCTAGAATAATAAGCACAGCGCACCTCAGCCAGACCAGGGGCTCCCTGTCAGTGGGCATTCCATCCATACAAGCCTCCTCCTTCTCCTTTCAGCTCAAAGGTCATCATTACAGTTTTGTCACATCAAAAATGATTAGAGGTGTCTTTTAGAAATCCTGGCCTTTCCGTGTAGTAGGTCCTCCTGCCTGTACTTCCTTTCCCCGGACCCCACCCTCTCCACTTAAAAAAAAAAAGAAAAGTCAGGCTAAGGTTATTGGCTGGGAGAAATATCAATAACCTCAGATACGCAGATGATACCACCCTTATGGCAGAAAGCAAAGAACTAAAGAGCCTCTTGATGAAAGTGAGAGAGGAGGGTGAAAAAGTTGGCTTAACACTCAACTTTCAGAAAACTAAGATCATGGCATTCAGTCCCATCACTTCATGGCAAACAGATGGGGAAACAGTGGAAACAGAGACTTTATTTTCTTGGGCTCCAAAATCACTGCAGATGGTGACTGCAGCCATGAAATTAAAAGATGCTTGCTCCTTGGAAGGAAAGTTATGACCAACCTAAACAGCATATTAAAAATCAGAGACATTACTTTGCCAACAAAGGTCCATCTAGTCAAAGCTATGGTTTGCCAGTAGTCATGTATGGATGTGAGACTTGGACTAAAAGAAAGCTGAACGCTGAAGACTTAATGCTTTTGAACTGTGGTGTTGGCGAAGACTCTTGAGAGTCCCTTGGAGTGCAAGGAGATCCAACCAGTCCATCCTTAAGGAAATCATTCCTAAATATTCATTGGAAGGACTGATGCTGAAGTTGAAACTCCAATACTTTGGCCACCTGATGCAAAGAACTGACTCATTGGAAAAGAACCTGATCTGGGCAAGATTGAAGGCAGGAGGAGAAGGGGACAACAGAGGATGAGATGGTTGGATGGCATCACCAACTCGACAGACGTGAAATTGAGCAAGCTTCAGGAGCTGGTGATGGACAGGGAAGCCTGGCGTGCTTCAGTCCATGGGGTCACAAAGAGTCGGACACAACTGAGTGACTGAACTGAATGACTGAAGTTTACTGGGGCATGTTCTGAAAAAGCATCTAATGCTATGGTTGCTATTTAAGATGGGGGTGCTGAGCTACTTTCTAGAACATAAGAGCCAGGAAGTCAGAGCCCCTCTCTGACTTATTCAATGTTGTATCTCTAGCAGCTGAGCGGGGGTCAGGTCAGTATTTCTGATGTTAATGAAAGGAGGCCTGAGACTGTGAGTTCTGGAATCCAGACGGCGATTGTATCCCCACTCTTGCCATCTACTTGATTTTGTGTCAACTTGTGTCTACTGGCAAGTTATGACATCCTTCTAAGCCTCAGCTTTTTCATCTGGAAAGTGAGGGTAATAGTACCATGGGGTTGTTGTGAAGATTAAGTGAGATAATGCTTGTTATCTGGGCTCAGTGTTGAACTCTGGGCCTGGCAACATTTCAGTCTTTGGAGTGAGGCAGAGATGGGCCAGGGTTAATATCACATCTCCCCTCCCTGCCCCTGCCCCACTTAGATCTGTTGCCTAACTTTTGCCTCAGGATGTGGGGAAACCTAAACACCCAGGTACCAGGTGGTTTGGGGCCACTGCTAAATCTCTGCCATTCACTTTCCAAGCATCTCTTGTGAAACTGTAGGAATCTAACCCCTACTCCCTGACTAGTATTCTAAGGCAAAATTCCTAATCCAGTCCTGCCTGCCAGGTGCCTGTTCCAGCCACCAGTCTGAGCTTACTGCCTGCAGCAAGTTTGCATCTTGGATGCTTGTCTCTTTGGACTGAATTTCCAGGCCTGGCTTACCTGGATCTCACCTACATCTATGCCTCAGCCTCACCTTCCCTACTGATTGGATGGGGTTCCCTGGGTTTTGCACATGTTAACTTGCCTGATCCCCCATCTCCTGTGACTTGTGGCCTGACATGGGACGTGTCTATCCCCCTGCAGCCTGGCCTGGCCCTTGGTTTCAATTCCTTGTCCTTTCATAGAGCCACCTGCCACTGAGCACCCCCCTGATGTCATCACCTGCGCAAAGTTCATATTGTTGTACACTGGGGCTTGTCTTAATGTCATGTTCACTATAGGTAGAAATATTGGATTGGCTGAAAAGTCCATTCATGGTTTTCCATAAGATGGTACAAAAACCCAATCAAACTTTTTGGCCAACCCAGTGTTTCTTCCTTCATGCTACCTTCTGAAATAAACAAACAAGATACTTTGAAATATATCAGACATGCCAACAAAAGAGAGAGAGGAAATGAAGAGATAAAATAATACCCCACCATCAACACTAAACAAACATTGGCATTGAACTGCGCCGGCTTCAGGCTTTAAAAGCTGCAGGGTGCAGACAGTCACGCTCCTTTCCTGAGCCCTCCTCAGCGCAGCTTCCTTCCTCCTCCCTTGGAGGGAAGCGCTGTGCTGAAGCGCGTCTTCTCCCTCCCGCACGTGTTTTCATACTTTTCACTGTGCATTTATGTGTCCATGCATTATATCCGCCTTGGTTTTTGTTTTACGGTTGTATATAACTTAAAATTTTGTGCAGTATGCGGATGGTATCTGTTATGGGTTGAACTTTGTCTCCCTGAAGGCCTCTGTTAAAGGCCTAACCCCCAGGACCTCAGAAGCTGGCCTTATTTGGAAAAAGTACTTTTGCAGACTAGTGGAGTTATGGTGTGGCCCTACTGAAGTCGAGTGAGTCCCTGTGACTGCTGTCTTTACAAACAGAACATCCTGGGAATAGAAAGCCCTCCAGGGGGAAGATGGGGTGTAGACACAGGAGAACACCTTGAATAAGCCAAGGAATACCCGAGGTATGGGAGCAGGTCATCCCAGCTCTCAGAGGGAACCCTGTCACCCCCCTTTTTAAAAAGCGCACCATAATGTCTATTTTTATTATGAAAACATTGAGTGTTGACATGTTGCTTTATTGCTTTTTTAAAAACCTACTTTCTGACTTAAGCCTATTCAGCAAAAAAATGCCAATAAATCATATAAACTATAGTTTGGGTCTTTTTAAAACTAGGAACATGATCTGTTTAATAATAATCAAACAGTAACACTCAACCTGAGATGTATGAGCCTTTAACTTATAGTTCATTTCAATATTGAGCTTAAAATAAACCCAGATAAAACAAACAAAAACCAAATAAAACCAAACACATGTGATACACGGCTGCAGAAGTTTCTGAGAAACGCCGTCCTCTGCCCTGTGTCAGCATCCTTCTGCCTCTTCACCGAGGTACAGATGCAGCCAGATCACGTGTCAAGGCACATTCTAGACTGTGCTGTCCTGCTCATCTTAGGAGTCACACTGGGTGGAGGGCTGATGCTGTGTTACCCCCAGACCATGCTATCTTGCCTTTAAGTAAATCCATTTCTTTAAAAGGAAACCATTAGCCAAGTACTGCAGTATCCAATTTAGAAACAATGATTCCAACACATTAAATCAAATGTGTTAGTACTTAAAGTCACAAATTCTGAAAAGTAAAAATAGACAAAAACAGAACTTATATAAGCAAGCAATGAACTAAGGCAAATAGCATTGTCACCACATGCCTCAAAATGTTATATTTTTGGTGTCTGTAGCTCTTGCAAATTATATTTTGGGACAGTTCAGATGAATTTAAGTAAAAGATGTGTGTTCTGCATAAAGTTAGAGTAATAGGATTATCAACATGGGTGGCATCATTTTTTTAAAAAATACATTAACAGTCATATTAGTGAATGTTTTTCATTTGGTTTCTAAATCATTCTCTGCAGAAGCAAACTGAAGTGCTCTCTTAAGACTCTGTCTTCAAAGTTACAATATAATCTCTATTATTCCTAGAGATTTTACAGCTAGGTATGGCCCTGTTCCTTGCCATCATCTTCATTTTCGTCATTCTCACCATCTTGGTCTCCAGATTCATTTCATCCTCTACTTCAGCCTCTTGATCTCAGGTTCCTGACCTCCAAATTCATGAGTGAATTTATTTCTGAGGTTGAAGCCACCCAGTCTGTGGTGCTTTGTTAGGGCAACCCTTGCTGACTGATACAGTCTCTTTCCACAGAGTTACTTTCCTTGCCTCAGAGGTATGCTGTCTAGGTTTAGCAATGTCAGAGGTAGCTGACCACCACCCCCATCTGAAATATCAAATGTGGTAAGGCTAACATCTTTTAAGACAACATAGCCCCACAGCACATGCACCTCTTGTTTATTCTTTCCATTAAAAAATGTTCTGAGCACCAACTATGCACTATGCCCTAGGACTGCGGGGAGAGCTGATGAGCGAGGGGGAAAGGCATTCTGGAGCGAAAGGAAATGACCTGGGGCTGTGAACAGCAGGCCAGCAGGGAAGGGCAGTGGGGAGTGCCCGGGGTGGCATGCGTGTCTAAGCTGGTGGTGTCATCGGGGGAAGGGAGCTGTTGTTGGAAGCACCATGCGTCCAACAACTGCTGCTGCTGCGGCACGGCACTCCTCTGTTGCAGGGCTTCCCACATTTCATCAGAATCCCTTGGAGGGTTTGTTGGAACACAGATTTCTTGGCCCCACTCCCAAAGTTTCTGATTCAGAAGGTCTAACTGGGGCCCAAGGATCTGCACTTCTAACAGGTTGCTCAGGTAGTTCTGATGCTGCTGGTCCAGGGAACACACTTTGAGAACCACTGAAAAAGAAAGTGAAAGTCGTGCCCAACTCTTTGCGACCCCATGGACTCTCGTCCATGGAATTCTCCAGGCCAGGACACTGGAGTGGGTAGCCTTTCCCTTCTCCAGGGCATCTGCCCAACCCAGGGATCAAACCCAGGTCTCCCGCATTGCTGGCGGATTCTTTACCAGCTGAGCCACAAGGGAAGCCCAATTGGTCTGTTGCATTTGACGATTCTCTCTGTAGTTTTTGTGGCTTCTTGTTGTTGTTTAATCAGTTTTTAGCAGGATCAAAGCATACATGTGTCATATCTTGGGTTGTAACAGTTTTGCTCTGATTAGTCTTTTTTTTTTTTGGTAAGTCTCTGGTAGTGTTTGAGAAGTTTCATTTTATATCAGTTTCTTAGTGTACAGTTCTCACAACATCCAGTGAGGATATGTACATCCACACCTTGTACATATTACAAGGGCTTTTCTCTCTGGTGATCTTCACACCCTTTTCATCCAAAGCCCCTTATAAATGGTGAGGAAGTTTCTTAAACTTTCTTACTGCCTCTCTGAGCCTCTGTGTAGGGTTTTTGTCAGCCTCTGTTATGGACTGAACTGTGTCCCCTAAAATTCGTATGGTGCAGCCCCTAATCCCTAGAACCTTAGAATGTGACTGTATTTGGAGAAGAGATCTTTAAAGAGGAGTTAAGGTTACGTGTGGTTATATGGGTGGGACCCTAATCTAATATGACAAATGTCAGCATAAGAAGAGAAAGAGACACCACGGATGCACAGAGGAAAGACCATGCAAAGGTCACAGGGAGCAGGTGACCATCTGCAAGCCAAGGAGAGAGGGCTCAGGAGAAACCAAATCTGCCAATACCTTAATCTTGCACTTCCAGCCTCCAACAGTGTGTGAATGCAAACTTCTCATGAGCCGCTCGGGCTGTGGTATTTTGTTATGGTAGCCTGAGCAGAGAGTACAGCTCTTTTTAATGGCCAGGGTAGCTCTTCACTGTGGACTGTATTCTCCCATCACCATCTACAGGCAGAGGCTCTACCTCTTATCTCCGTGAACACCAGAAACCCATAAGTCGACATCTAGGAACTTGGGAAACCCAGCGAAAACCCAGGGGACTGCTTCTGCATCAGCTTCTGCTCATTTCTCTGACTTCTTTCCTTTCTGGCACCTGGCCATTTCACCTGTTTTCCGTCAAGCTCAGCTCTCCCTCTGTATTTGTAAGTGTTCTGCTTTATCCAACATTTGAGTATCTTTGTAACTGGAGGGATCAAGGCTGCATCAGGTTCATCTGCCGTGCTGCTGGAAATTCAGTATTATATCCTGAAATCCATTGAACACATTCTTGCATGCAACCCAAGGCACATTCCTCCCAGTGATTTTCATAAGACAGTATTATCACTTGCAGGTTACAGATGGAAATCTAAAGGTCAGAGAGTTTCAGTGATTTTCCCCATGTTGCAATGCTAATAAATTTGGGAACTGGTCCCAAAACCTAACACCGATGCCCTTCCCTCCCCCCTGGCACCGACTACAGCCTGAGTGTAATGGGAGTGTTTCTATCAGGTACGAGAGGAATATTCTAGTTCTATAGGACATAGACTTATTTAAAAAGCCATACAATATGCTTGGAAACTCTCCAGGTTTCAAAAACACTGCTGAAATTCTTTCAAGTAAAGCTGGAAGATGCTGTCAGGAACATCCACATCCAATGTGGACAGGAAATGTCCACGCTGGACATTTTCTCTTCTGTGGAGCTAAAAGCATCTTTCTGAGAATCTGAGAAAACTTTCTTTTCCATACCATCCATGCCATCAATCCCGTGGGACAGATTTTCATTTCTGTTTATGCCTGGATTTAGAAGAACCCCCCCCCACCCTTTTTTTTTCCTAGTAGATTCCACTGCCGGCCTCCGAAGGATTTTCCTCAGTTTATAATCTCAGAACTCTTGTGTGTTATGAAAGGAGGAATATGGAAATCTAACTTACCTGTTTGGAAAGAAATTTTAGGCTTAGCTTAAAAGTAGATTTTAAGGTGGATTTTCTTCTTTTATCCACTGACTTGGGTGGATAGAGGACTTCCCCACGTGGATGCAGCAAGCATCTGAGTTAGCTTGCAGTTTGCTGCTCTGGGATCTAACATTGAGTTCTTTTGAACTGTCTTGATCTCTCACTTCCAACTTGGGTCAAGCAAACTGCAGATTATCCTTCCGCCTGGGGAACTCTAGAAGATCCTCTAGTTTCATTTAGATTCTCTTCATTTCTGCCCCATTTCCATCCACCTCTGGTTTGTTTGTTTGTTTTTTGTCTACTGTCATGTATGTTTCTTGTCAACACCCTTCAGCCCCTGCCTTTCCTGAAACTCATTTCCTGGCTGGTCTTGCGAGAGCTGCGGTGGATTTGCTCTTCATTCCTGTAACTGCTCACCTTTCTCTATACATGGTGTCTCTATACATTTGCATCCTTTTATTCTGACCGTCTGATATTGACATGCAATACCCATCTTTGCTCCTATACCCATAACTTTTTTATGAACACAGAGTTATAGTCACAGTAGAGTCCTCCCTCTGTATCCATGGGGGATTGGTTCCAGGACCATGGTACCAAAACTGGGGGACGGTCAAGTCCCTTATCTAAAATGATGTAGTATAGTTGGCCCTCCATCTGTGACACCAAACCCATGATTACGCAGAGCAGACTGTACCTACTTGAGGCGGAAGAGTTCTTCTTGCATTATGGCGCTGCTTCTGTGTTGCCCTGGCAGTGCCACCAAGGAACCCTGTCCGGATAGCGGTAGATGCTCAGAACCTGAAGCCTCCTTTTAGCTCCTTGGTGGCAGGATTATCACACTGCAGCAGTACCGCCTGTCCATGTTCTCGGGCACATGCTACGCTGCGGATAATCACAGAAAAGAAAGTTCTGGAGTCATGTCTTTGGAGTACTGTCCCCTAACTGTTTTCTGCTAATTTATTAAATGTGAAAAAACAAGATGGGGGTCAAAGCCCACGTCGTCTCCTCAGCACAAAAGGCATCTCGCAACAACAGTGCTAGAAGCCTCCTGCTGACAAGTAGTCTTGGGGATATTATCAAAGTGACTTGGAGATGTGGTTTCTTCTAGGGAAAAACGATGCTGCCTACACCTGCTGCGCGTCCTCCGATCAGTCCCTCCGGCTGCACTGTGTTGCTTGCGGCTACCCACACACTCGCAGCTGGCCCTAGTGATGCCGGGAACCTGTTTAATTGTCTAACGTGCTTTCATGCTTCTCAGGGGATTCAGGTGATTATTTCAAACGGCAGGATTTTTGTTTTTTAATGGTTGAGGGGATAAACAATAATCAAAACCAGAGCGCCACTTGGATCATTTTTGAAGTGCATCTATTTTTGTTTTCTGCCTGAAACCAAGATGCTCTTGGCAAAGTTTGTCCCTGCAATGATAAATATCTGAAGTCACGGAGTCCAAAAGAAGGCAGGGGGCCCAGTGTGCTAGAAACCAAAGTGGGAAACAGAAATCCAGATTTGAATACTTGACTGTGATTTCCTGGGTGAGTGAAGTGTTGGGTAAAATAGACCTTTCTTCGTGTGAAAAAAAAAAAAAGAAGATACTTATTGTTACCACTCACTTCACAAGGATGCTTGGATCCAACAGCAGCTTGGCAAAGCATGAGAAGTTGCTGAGATTTCTACATCTGTGAGCTAAATGCTCTTGGAGGTTGGTTTTGTTTTTGTGGTTGTTGTTGTTGTAAACAGAAAACATCTAAGCAAAAACATCATCTGAATAATTGCTGTGAAGGAATTCGGC
Source organism: Cervus canadensis (assembly GCF_019320065.1). NCBI lineage: Eukaryota > Metazoa > Chordata > Mammalia > Artiodactyla > Cervidae > Cervus > Cervus canadensis. The sequence goes on from NC_057413.1 coordinate 14,959,928, forward strand.
TTCTTGGATGGACTTGGGAAGTCTGTTAGCTTACCAACATCTTCCATTTTTTCCATTCCTACTTATGTGTGTTGAGGGGAGACCAGCAGATGAAGCCACAATATTCATCATGTGCTTTTACATTTGCTTCTTGTTTTAAACACCTTGAATCTACACTTATGTCAAGGATCTTACTGTGCATCTTCGGGGCCTGACCCTGTGGCATTCACATCGTGTCTTAACCCAGCATTCCTCAAGTCCCAGGACTGGGCCTGGGCTTTGCTTGATGTCCACAGGGTGTTTAGAAATAGCTTCCATTCACAAAACTGGAATCGGCCTGAGTTTTCTGAGAGCGGAGAATGGGGAGATTCATTTGTGTGGCTTCTATTGAGTTTGCTCAATACAGAAAGGGAATTTAGGGTGAAACACACCAGAGTGGCAGAGTAGGTTTTTCTGAAATTTCAGTTGTTGATTTACTTGTTTGATTGGGGTGGCGGGTTGTTTCTGATGCTCAGAGGAAACCCTCCTTATGCTCTGTGGTCAATGGCTTCTTTGTTTTCACATTGTACCGCTTCTCACCTCTGCCCTCAGGATTCCAGTCTTGATTTCCACTGAGAGAAAAATCTCATTCGATTTCATACGACATGACGGGGAAGAACTGCTTTGAGGGTGTGAGTGGAGCTGGCGGGGGTCTCACCTGCGGCTCAGGGTGGCGAGAAAGGAAATGACACTCTCCATCATTCTATCCGTGCCTGTGCTGGGTTCCATGCCAGTGGCCGGGCGTCTCCATCATTGATGCTGAGTCTGGACAGGCTTGTAACTCCTCTCTCTGTTTCCAGAGGGTTCTCTCTGAGCTCCCGACAGAATGATTAATAGCCCCTTAGGTCAACCCTCCAAGACGGAGGAGACAAATATACCTCGTTCCTGGGGAAACAAGCCCCGGGACATATATTATCTAGGAAAAATGAGGTGGCCAATGAGCTGTTTCGTTAGGTATTTATCAGCTTTAGTCTTTATTGTCAGACTTTATTTGGTTTTTATATACATATTTATATGTATGTATATTTTTAACTCTATATACATATATATACTTTATTAAAAACAAGAAGAAAGCACTAGATAATAGAATATTATTTGTGAGTTGCTTTTCTTCCATTTTTTTCTTGTTTCAAAAGGTGAAGAAGACTGAGATCAAAGTAGATTTAAGCAAAAAAGAAGCTAAAAATAATCTATTGTTTTAAAATCACAGAAATAAGCTACTATTAACAATTTGGTATATATCTTTCCAGTTATTTGTCAATGCATTCAAAGCCACTTCTTTAAACAATGAGAATTATATTGTGTATACAGTATTATAATTGCTTTTTTAATCTCAATATATTGTGAGGATTAAACAGGGTAAATTATAAAAAAAAGTTTCAACATACAACGTACTAACATCCACTAAAGAAACCTTCACTGTCATAGTTATTATTTTGTGTATCAAATATCATTACCTGTTTTAATTCTGAAAATTTCATGGACAGGTCATTACAGACAGCTATTGTTATTTCTTTCATATTGTTACTTGGAGAATGACTGGGTTAAGGATATTCACTTATTCATTAAGCAACTCATTATTGAGTGTTTACTGTTTGCCAGCAACTGTCTTAGGATCCAGAGCTAACAACCAGAATAATAAGACACACTTGGTGTCTGCTCTAGTGGAGCTTGCACTCCAGAGGGGGATGAAAAATAATTAAACAATTACAGAGAATTTGAGGAAGAACAAATTCAAATGGTCAACAAACATAAAAAGATATGCAGCCTCCCCCCCACCCCCCCTCCCATAGCAAGGGAAATGCAAATTAAAATATCAATAAGCTGTCACATTACACCTATTAGAATGACAGAACTAACCAACAAACACCAAAAGCCAGCCAGGATATGGAAGAGATGGGTGCTCTTGGACCCACATTGCTGGCTGAAATGTGAATTATTATCACAACTTTTTAGGAAAGTAACCTGGCCACATTTACAAAAAAATAAAATACACATATACTTTAACTCAGCACTCCTATGGAAATAGTACTTAAGAACATACATTTGAAGAGGATCAGTTAATGAAAGAATTTTAATAGAATTTATTTATCAAATTTTTAAATTGAAATATAGTTGATTTACAATGTGTTAATTTCTGCTGTATAGCAAAGCAATTGATACACACACACACACGATTCTTTTTTTAATATTCTTTTCTATTATGGTTTACCATGGAATATTGAATACATCAATGGTTCTTTATGCTATACAGTAGAACCTTGTTGTTTATCCATTCAATATACAAAAACTTACATCTGCTAACCCTAATCCCCCATTCCATCCCTTCCCCAAACCCCTCCCTCTTGGCAACCATCAGTCTCTTTTCTATATCTGTGATTCTATTTCTGTTTCATAGATAGGTTCATTTGTGTCATATTTTAGATTCCATATATAAGTGTTAACATATGGCATTTGTCTGTCTTTCTGTCTCACTTCATTTAGTATGATAATCTCTAGTTGCATCCATGTTGGTGCAAATGGCATTTTTTCATTCTTTTATATGGCTGAGTAATATTTCACTGTATATTTGTACCACATCTTCTTTATCCACTCATCTATGTTTCTGTGTCTTGGCTATTGTAAATAGTGTTGTTATGAACATAAAGGGTGCATGTATCTTTTTTAATTATAGTTTTGTCTGGATGTACGCCCAGGAGTGGAAATGCTGGGTCAGATGGTAGTTCTATTTTAAGTTTTCTGGGAAACTTCCATACTGTTTTCCACAGTGGCTGTACCAGCTTATATTCCCACCAACAGTGGAGGAGGGTTCACTTTTCTTCACACCTTCTCCAACATCAGTTATTTGTAGACTTTTTAATGATGGCCATTCTGACCAGCATGAAGTGGTACCTACTGTAGTTTTGACTTGCATTTCTCTAATAATTAGCAGTGTTGAACATCTTTTTAAGTGCCTATTAGCCATCTGCATTTGTTCTTTGGACTTCCCTGGTAGTTCAGTGATAAAGAATCCACCTGCCAATGCAGGAGATACAGGTTCACTTCATGGGTCAATTTCCTGGGATACAGGAAAGATACCCTGGAGAAGGAAATGGCATCACTCCAGTATTCTTGCCTGGGAAATCCCATGGACAGAGGAGCCTGGCAGGCTACAGGTCATGGGGTTGCAAAAGAGTCAGACACAACTTTGTAACTAAACAACAACAACAAATTTCTCCTTTGAAGAAACGTCTATCTTGCTCTCCTCATTTTTAAATTGGGTTGTTTGCTTTTTTGTTGTGAGTTATATGAACTGTTTGTATATTTTGGAAATTAAGCCCTTGTTGGTTGCATCTTTTGCAAATATTTTCTCCAGTTCTGTAGATTGTCTTTTGATTTTGTTTATAGTTTGCTTTGCTGTGCAAAGTATGTAAGTTTGATTAGGTTCCATTTGTTTTTTCTTGTTCTTGTTTTTATTTCTATTTCCCTGGGAGACTGACCTAAGAAGACATTGGTATGATTTATATCAGAGAACATTTTGCCTATGACCTGTTATAGGAGTTTTATGGTGTCATATGTTTGTTTTATTTTGAGTTTATTTTTGTGCATGCTGTTAGGGTGTGTTCTAACTTTGTTGCTTTACATGCAGCTGTCCAACTGTCCCAACTTGCTGAAGAGCCTTTTTTCCCACTGTATATTCTTGCCTCCTTTGTCGAAGATTGACTATGAGTATGTGGGTTTATTTCTAGGCTCTCTCTTCTGTTCTGTTCACCAATCCATATGTCTGTTTGGAGCACAGAATTGAAAGTAAGTTAGCTGTCATGCAGCAGAAGAGTCAGCTTTCAGTCCTGGGGCATTCCTCTCTCTGCTTCTCAAGCATTCCATCTGTATGATGGGTAACTTCTCTTGACTTTGTAGGATGATCAGCAGGATACCACTAGGTGAAATAGATGAAATGGCCCAGTATGAACCTGTCATGAGGGAAATCCTCACAACATGTTGCCTGATCTGAATCTGCCCACTCAGTCTCATAGTGAAGTGAAGTGAAGTGAAAGTCGCCCAAATAGTGAGGCAGGAACAGCTGTGAGGGCGCTTGGGAAAATGCGAGGCCTGCTGCCCAGGGGAGGTCTTGACAACAGCCAGGGAACCAGAGCTGGAGCCCGAGGGCTGGGCAGCCACTTGGTTCTCAGCTACATTCTTTGCATACTTTTCGCTGCAAAAAGTTGAACCAAGTACAAGAAATTGGTGACTGGGCTAACGGCCGGGAGAATGAGGAACTGGATGGGGTGAAGTGCTCCAGAGGAATGTCTGGCACAGAGTTCGTATTTCCAGAACTTTCCAGCACTGGCAGGTGTGAAGTTGTGCAGTCACCATCAGCCTTGCCAAGAAGATTCAGCACTAACTAGGGAGCACAGAGGGGAAAGTCCCTTGCGTGCCAATCACAGAAGAGGGCATGATGAATATCAGCTCCAAAGATAATCTGCAGGCATCAAGGCTTGGCCTGTTGCAGAGCTGCAGTGTGCTGGCCAGCTCTGAACGGTGGGGGAAGAAAGTGACCAGACAAAGCCTGTCCCCACCATTCTTTTCAGAAGGTTCAGTGGGTACAAAGTGTCTCATACCACAAGGGGAAAATATCTGAAAAGACAAGGAAAGGGGGAGAAGTCCTGCCTTATATTCATGAAACTGAAGCCTTTGAATGTCGTCCCCCCCCCACCTCCCCTGCCCCGTATGCACCTAAAACATGGTAGGGCTCCCAGCCTTCTTTCGAATCCAGCTTTAATTGTGCTGCATTATGTTTTTGTTGTGTGCTTTGACCTTGAGGTAGCAATCTGCTGCCAACCCATGCCCAGGCCCAGTTCTCCTGAGAGAAGACAGGGAGCTACTGTGATAGATGGCTGCGTCCTCACGGGCCCCAGCTATGGAAGCGGAAGGAGTCAAGGGCAGCCTTGAATCTGCAGGTAGGCGAAGGTCAGAGGACAAGGGGCAAAGGATGAGACTGTGACTAAAACACATACTTTGCTTTTGAGTTCTGAGGTAAAAGCCTTTTCCAGATGGGCCTCCTTCCTTCTTCCTTTTATTCTACACCTTCCTGGCTTGATGACCTCATTGTCTCAAGTTCAGTCATGGTGGAAGCCCCGTGAAGTAACTGACCTCACACAAAGTCCGCTCCTGTCCTCGCCTCCTGTGGTCCGCACAGGTCTAGGTAATCATTAACGAACCGTTTAGTGCTGGCTGTTTCTGTTGGCCACAGACATACAAAGGCTTCAGTACAAAAACAGTGCCACGCAGGAGACCTGGGTTTGACCTCTGGGTCAGGAAGTTTGCCTGGAGAAGAGAACGGCTGACCCACTCCAGTGTTCTTGCCTGGAGAATTCCATGGGCAGAGGAGCCTGGCGGCCTACAGTCCATGGGGTTGCAAAGAGTCGGACACAACTGAGCGACTAACACACATACACACAGAGAAAAACAGCAGCTCAATAATTTCCTGTATTTATGTGAAAAAATATTCAGAAAAATGGAAGGTACTGTAAATTCAGTAGCTTTTTCAATAAAAAAGAAGAAGAAATTGCTGTGCCAGAATTGCTGTTGGTAGGACCTTAGCACTCTGGGGGGATTCTAAGCCTGACTCTCATAATGTTTATGAGGACAAGTAGCTTTCCTTTTTCTCATACATGAAACGAGGAGGTTGAACTAGAAGATGGCTATGTTTCATCTTCTAAAGAAAAAAAAAAAAGACATGATTCCACAATTCTTCTGCCTCAGGCAACAGTTAGGGATTACCAGATTGAGCAATATTTGGGACACACTTATTCTAAAAAAAACATTTGTTGTTTATCTGAAATTCAGATTCAGCCCAGTGTTCTGTATTGTATCTGGCAACCCTACGGGCAATTACATTTTTGCTGGGAGGAGATCAGCTGACCCAGGCTCTGCTCCCTGACCCGGGCTGGAAGCAGGACCAGTGGAAGGTGCCTGTGAGAACAGGCTCCCTCCCACCCCATCGCACTGGTCACCACAGCTGCAGAGCAAGAGAAGACCCCGCTGTCTCACTCAACGTTTCTCTCATCAGGGACACAGCAAATTAAAATTTCTCCAGATCTTTTTAGGCAGAAAAGCTCAAAATTATATTTAATTTGGTCACATTTCTTTTTTTTTGAGTTGCAGAGAACATTTTATTTCTTTAGGTTCATGCAGTGAAACTCATGAGATAGACACCCTTAAAGCAGCACTATTTTGAAGTTTCAATGAGTGTATGCTGATTCAATAATGTGGTTTTTTTCTTACATTTTCTTTTTTTTAATTTTTAAATTTATTTATTTTAATTGGATACTAATTACTTTACAATATTGTGGTAGTTTTTGTAATTTGACCACATTTCTAATCAGCATTGAAAAACAAAAAAGTAATAACAACTCTTTTTCAGTATAAGGAGACAGTTTTTTTTTTTTTTTTTCTGTTTCTTAAATGGAATCAAGCATGTAAGCAAGGAGGTAGGTCCTCCTCAACAAAAAAATCTTGGACACTGTATGCATTGGAATAAAATTCACTTTGTGAGGGTGACATACAGAAAAGATCTATACAAAAAAGATCTTCATGACCCAGATAACCACGATGGTGTGATTACTCACCTAGAGCTAAACATCCTGGAACGCAAAGTCAAGTGGGCCTTAGGAAGCATCACTACGAACAAAGCTAGTGGAGGTGATGGAATTTCAGTTGAGCTATTTCAAATCCTAAAAGATGATGCTATGAAAATGATGCACTCAGTATGCCAGCAAATTTGGAACACTCAGCAGTGGTCACAGGACTAGAAAAGGCCAGTTTTCATTCCAATCCCAAAGAAAGGCAATGCCAAAGAATGTTCAAACTACCACACAATTTCACTCATCTTGCACACTAGCAAAGTAAT